>NC_089873.1:190427500-190462500 GCF_040182565.1 Anser cygnoides
AAGACACTTTGCTCTGCAGCAGGATCAGAGGTACTGGAGAAGGTTTCGTGTATGGAGCTCACCAGGTATGGGCTTCTGGCACCTGGCCGTGTTTGAATTGCACTCACAGATGGATTTAGGTGATGGGGGTAGATCCCTTCCACCTTCCTCCTAGGTCAGGTTTCATGGGTTCCTATAGGGAGCTCCTGCTTCCCTGGAGCTACTTCTGAGGCTGCATTGGGAGATAACCCCAGCCATGCGGTGCTTGTTCCTCTGCTAGCTCTGGGGATGTAGCCCTGGTACACCCTCTGTGCAGGTCCTGCAGCTGCTGGGAGGAATGCCACCCCCTTACTGATGGTTAGCAAGCTGCAAAGGGTGGGTCAGGCTGCTCACTGCAAGTCACATCAGGTGCCAGCTGCTGGGACAAGACTGTGGGATGTAACGTCTCAAACCACAAAGAAGAGCCCAACACATATTTGGCAAGGCCTTGGGCAATGTGAATCAGGTTTGGTGCATTAACTAGGAGCTCACACACTTCTCTCTGTACAAAGGGATTTGAAAAGGTCTTTCTTAAGTAGCTCCCAACACAGATTGAACAAGGCACTTCCCTGCCCCTGTGCTGGTAGACTTTGGTGTGCACCCTGTTGTGGCCGTGCTCAGCATCTCAGGAGGGGTTTTCACAGCATCACAGGCTGGCAGGGCCCCTTGGAGGCCCCTGTTCCCACCCCTGCCCAAGCAGGGACACCCAGAGCAGGCTGTCCAGGACCACGTCCAGGCAGCTTTTGGCGATCCCCAAGTAGGAGACCCCACAGCCTCTCTGGGCCGCCTGTTTCCACCTGTTTCCACAGCTTCTGAATACCTCCTTGACGTGCAATCAGTAAAGGAAACACTCTCGTACTTTAGCTAACTGTTATGGGCTTGGCTCTTTGCCATTCTACGTTCCTGTGAGAGGTTTTAAGTCAAGCGTGATGCTGTCCAGCTGATTTCAGACTTTTTGCCTTACCAACCACTCACCACCACCATCCCAAGGGCCTGCAAAACTATGCTAAGAGTCAGGTCCAACGCTGGACATTTAAAGGACACGTGAGTCATGACTTTATGGGCTGCTCAGTGGCATTTTCCAGCCTAGCTGCCTCTCGCCTCTTTGAGTCTGCTAGGAATCATAACCGCATTTCCCAAGGGTTAGAGGAAACCCTACATCACAAGAAACATTTAGTTAGCCCGGGTACACTGTGTTATTTTGTTTTGAGTAGAAGACGTGTCCTACAGCTGATGGAAGGATCCCCATCCTCTTATTGACCCAGTGAGTTTCTGCTGAAACCACAGTGACTGCAAAGTTCGTGGGTGCTGATGGGTGCTGAAGGTTTACACAGGCTCCAGCATACAGGACACAGCATGGATGATGACATTTTCACTGAGGTTCCACAGAAAACCTCATGAGTTTCCTGAGCTGCAAAAGGCTGGAGACTGGGAGAAATGCTGCATGCACCAGGTCTGTCAGTCCCTACAGCCTGTACTGGCTCTGCAATCCTCCTTACAGCCCAGATCTGCAGTGACCTACAGTGCAAAAAGGACTAATTCCTCTGCCAAGTTTAGGCAGAGACCAGCTGGCATTTATAATAGGTACGTGATCCTCAAAAAGAGAAGAGTTTTGGGTGCTTGGTATAAGAAGGCCTCCTTAACTCAAACTTATGTTCCACAGCCACCTAGGAAACCTGAGCAAATTTATTTTGTACAGCACAACAACACTGTTTGTTCCTGGTCTGGTTTGTGAAAGGATCACATGTTTGCAGGGGGAGAAGATGAGGTTTGGAGGTGCCAAGCCTGGGGAGGTTCAACCTGGATGAGCAATATGCAGGAGTGCATTTACACTGGTAAATGAGGTGGTTCCTCACAGCCTGGAACAATGCAGCCCTGAGCTACAAGGTTAGGAAAATGACCCAGTAATTTCTGATCCATCAACACGATTCTCCTGTTCCATTAGAGAGCTGTGCTGCTGCACGAGGATGAATGGCTGAGTCAAAACCAGCAAGAGTCACGGGTCTACTTTGCAAGAAATCCTATATTAAGGGGGCGATGCAAGCTGCTGACCACCAGCCCAAGGTCTTGGTCCTACTAGAGATGCTGCTCACAATAAAACCCAGTTGACTTCTCCAATTTGCACACTTTTATGCTCCTGTGAGATGGCAGCAGTTCACTGTTGGGTCAGGGTCTGGTTTACAAATCCAAGCTGCATCAAACCCCAAATATCATCTCTGTAGATCGCTGACTGTACCTCAGCCATCCCAATGACTACATAGGTCGGGACCTCGTCCGTACCTAGTGACTCCAACTCTACCGTGACATCATGACAATCAGCTTGTTTGCTGTTTCAGAAGAAGGTTTACAGTCTAAACCTCCTTGGCACATCATTTGCAGAGCAATATCCAGAAGGCTTTGTGTCCCTCTACTGTACCCCAACCCTGCGAACACACTGAAAGGTTTCTTTACACATAATGCATAACGAGAGAAAAAGAAAGAAGAAAAGAGCTTCCCTTTCAGTAGCATGTTTTGTATGAAATGTACCCTAAACTGGGTGTGAAAATAAATATAAGAGCTGGATAATCGTATATTCAGGGGGGACAGGGGAAGCACTTGCCCAACAGAGGGTGGAAAACAACCTGTGAAGTTCTAGGGCTGGTTCTGGCAGAGTATTTAAGCAGGTGTTTAACTTTAAACAGGTGACTGGCTGAAATACAGGAAAGAAAAAGACTTGGAGAAAAAATGGTTTACTGTAAGAAGAGAGAGTCATGATGATGGAGAGTCCGTTAGGTTGTGCGAGCTGGCAGCCACGGTGGATGAGTAGGGTGAAGGGGAGCAGCAGCGCTGGCTGGAAAGGAGCTGGTGGGTCTGAGGGGTGCACGAAGGACTGTGCCAGGTCACTGTATGCATTGAACCAGCATGGTGGCTTGTGACACGCAGTGACCTGAGCTTTCTACAACTACCTGGTAGCAGCAAAAAAAAGGTACGGTTCTCTTCTTTCAAGTGGCAAGTGATAGATAGGACATGAGAAAACAGTCTCAAGTTGCACCAGGGGAGGTTTAGGTTGGACATCAGGAAGAATTTCTTCCTGCAAAGGGTGGTCAAGAATTGGAATGAGCTGCCCAGGGAAGTGGTGGAGTCCCCATCCCTGGAGGTATAGAAGAGATGTGTGGACGTGGCACCAAGGGACATGGTTTTGTGGTGGGACTCGGTAGGTGATGGCTGGACCTGATGATCTTGAAGGTCTTTTCCCACTTAGATGGTTCTATGATTCAATGATGCATCAGGTGGTATAAATCGATGTGGGACCCCTGCACCGACTGAAGCTCTGCTTATTCACCAAAACACAGCCAGGCTGCGGGCTGCTCATGCTCGAAGCATCTCAGTCCCCAGGAGCTAAGGACAGGAGTTTCCCATCAGTTTTCCCATGGCACCTTCCTCACCTGCAGCCCAGTACAGTCCCTGTCCAGGATCTTCATTTCAGATTTGCAGCAGTGACATGGAAGTTAAACAAATATCTTTTGTGGATGCTGTGAACCTCGAGACTCCGTTTGACTTGGAAATCAGCTGTTTTTCTGGGGAGGACAGAATTTACAGCACAGCACGCTGACATTTCCATGTCTGCTCCATTAAATGATGCTGCAGCCCCCTGCACTGGTCACAGGTGAGTTATTTCTCAGCTTTTAGCAGCAAGGAGACTTTAAGGCACAGAATTTCAGTGTAGCTCCTGCCTCGGGACTCAGGGCAGCAGAGAGTGTTTTTTGGCACCAATGCCCAAAATAACCAACAGCTGGAATACCTCTGAAGAGCATGTGGGCAAAGTGCCCATCCCTTACTTCTGCAGGGAATTACTGCCAGCCCAGCACACAAAACTGCGAACCGCAGAATTACAGCCAAAATAGAACACACACAAGGCCACTGCACGGTGCTGTGATAGCACAGTACAAACCGAACAAACAAAAAAATCAGGAGAGTTATTAATGGAGTTAGAAAATACAGAAAAGATGTGGCTCATGATTTAAACCCAGTTGTTCTAAACCCAACTCATTGCATGAATGTTTTATCTGAGAAGCTGAACAAGCAAAACCCAGGAGTGAACTCCAAGGGTGAAATACATATCTAGCGAAAAACATAGCCTCTTCAGAGGCTGCCCATGGTTATTTATATGGCTATTCAAGCTCTTCACTGCAAACCCAACTCCTCACTTGCATATGTAGCGTTCCTAATAAGCCTTTGTGTGTTTTTCCAGCAGATGAGGATAACTGCAAGCACTAACACAGCATCAAGCCTGAATATTCTTCTGTGGTGAGGGAACAGATTGCGTGCTGCGTCCCTCTCCAAGCAAGGCAGGCTTTTGTGAGCATGGAGGCAGCAGAAGGGTAGGTTTAATTGTGCTTAATTCCTCAGCCCTGCCTTTTTCGCTGTAAACCACCCAAACATCCGTAAGCACATCCTGTATGTCTGTGTGGATCCATGTGCTACTCCTTGTTGTTTACCTGAGCATTGATTGGAAAGGGGGTTCTTAAAAAATAAAATTAGATTAAATGCGATCCAGGGCACGGCACTGTTTTATAGCCTTCCCATGCCAGGATCAGCCCAGTGGAGGCAGTTAGTGCCCCACATGGAATATTTTAACACTTTCATCATCAAGCTACATCCTAATATATTTTCACTGGCTGTATCTGCCTTCTCTCCCTCGTGCTGCAGGTGGAAACCCTCCCACCAGACCCAATTTTGTGTGCCTGGACGTGAGCCTGGTGCTTTTTCAGATGTGTTGGTATCACCAGACAGTCCAAAAGGACCTGGGACCTTTCTGGAGCAGCAACTGGAGGCTAACCCAGAGCAGATTCTCCCACTGAGAGCATAGGAGCTGCTAAGTGCCTAAACCAATGTGTCTGCAGCCTGTCCCTAACATAAACACTTTTAATAATTTGAAAGCTGAGGCTGAGGAAGACAGTAGACACATGTCTGTGCTAGGGACTGGCTCCAAAACTTATTTTATTTCCATCCTGATTTTTTCCAGTGTGGTACTGGGTAATATATATGTTATATAATATATATAGGATGAAAATATGGTGATAGTCTGTTCTTTCCTGTGTGCCTTGTTGGGAACGAGCCCAGTAGAAAAAGCCAACAGAGAAAATGGAAATTGGAGCAGAATGGGAAAGGGATCGAACTTAGAAACTAAGGCTTTTTTCCTTTTATGATCATTGCTGCTACTTTTAGGTTTATTTTGGCATGAATTAGAGCACTTTGGGGCCTCCTAGAGCACATATGGGTCCTGTGGTATATAGAGCATATAGACTACGTATGGAGCAGTCGGCGGGCCAACATCAGTCACTCCTCGTCCAGCTACAGCCACATTAAGCAACAGGCACGGCCATTTGCTGTCATCATCGGTGTCAGTATCCTAGGAGATCTCCTGATCCTGCATAATCACTTCCCGATAAATGAGTACTTTGTGTTCGCAGCAAAAACACTTGCAAAATTAATATAACTGACAGATAGCTCCGGGTGGTGTACGCGTCTCCAAACCATTAGGAATATCATGCAGAAACATTTTATTTAGGGTCTTTAGTTAACACCCACCTATATTTTAAAGTAATAACAGTAATGGAGTTGAAAATATTGTTGTTACTGAACCAAATTTCACAGCCTGTGTCCGGGGTTTAAGGATGAAAAACGAAGCCTTGTTACCCCAGTAAATTCATTGGTAAGATAAATTCCAGGTAAAATTAGAAGAAACTGTTTCAAACAATCTGCTCACAGTGAATGCTATTCCATGTCCATGGGGCCAGCTCAGTGTGAACACCGTGTAAATATGTTTGCTGCAGATAAACTGAATTATGAAAATCCCTGGGTTAATAGTATTGGTTTTGTAGTTAAGACCAATAAGCCTTAAAATACCAATACATGCTTTCAACTATAAATCTATCTGATGCAACCCCTGTATGTAAGGAAGTGAGGTCTAGGGATAAATATGAAAATCACAGAAGCATAAAAGCCAAATAATGCAAATTAATATTATGACAGTTGTAAATACCTAGATATCTAGTGTTGGAAAGGTTCTTCATTCCAGAACTTTGTCTTTTTCCAGGTACTCAGCATTTCTCCCTTTCACATTTTGTGCCTGCAGTGGTGAAGGGAGGGTGGCAGCACATGTAATAGGATGGGGTGTGGGACACCAATGCTCAGCAATGCCAACAGGTGGAAAGGGGAAACCCAAAAAACATCATCCTCAGTCCCTCTTCCCCTGTCAGGATAACCCAGTTGTGCTCTGGAAAGCAGTCCTGAAAGCCTCAAAGCATTTCATTTCTGAGAATTTCGTTTCTGCTTGCTGAGGAAGAAATAATTCAACTTCTAGATAAAAATATGGTGCAAAAGTAAATGCTGGAAGGTATTCGAACTTGTTTTGTGGATTTGCAAATGCAGTTCCTGTTGCAATCAGGAGAGGCTAGACATTTTCAGATGCTAAAATGCTTAAGTAACTTTCAAAAACTACCATCAAAATGGCTGGAGATAGAAAGTTGCAAATTGGTGTGTTATGACATTCGCTTTAGCAAAGGTGCCCACGCTCTTCCCACAGCAAAATGACTTTAATTTGCCCAACCCCAGAGTCCTTGAAAATGACACTCTGAGCATTTGCCGTAATGATTTCTCACTAAATTAGAAAAATGCCCAACTAAGGAGGGATTATCTCTGCATGTGGATGTGGCATAATGACTGTCGAGTGCACTGAGAGCCCCAGTGGGCTTTGCAAGGTACACAGGGTCTGCAGGAGAGGCCAGCGTGCACCGGAGAATATTAATACCATCTTGTTAGGGGCATCCATTGCAATGCTCCACTGCTGCTCAGACAAAATTATACCATCCGGGGGAATTCTCTTTGCTACTTTACATACACGAGGTGTCTTTTAGGGCTGAGGATTAGCCCTAAATTGTCTGGCTGACAAACTCAGTCCATAAAGGACACGGGCACTTGTGTGTCCACACTGTCCGTACCGGGGGCAGTGTCACTGCAGACTCTGCCTTGCAACCTGTGCCCACCATGCCTGCAGCACAGAGATGTTGGTGAGCTTGCAGACGTGTACCCAGAAAGTCTCCTAGCTGAGAGATGGGGAGCTCTAGCCTCAGCACCACGTGTGTTTTTCCCCCAGGTGCCTGTATGGCTAGGTTTCATGGTGAATGAAGAGCAAGCCAGGCGGTCAGTGCCACCAAGTCATTTTTTTTTTCTTTTTTTCCATCAGTGCTTGCACCGCGAAGGACCAAAGAGACACTGGGAATGTGCTGGCAGAGCAGGACGTTGAGTTTCAACACAGCTGCCACAATAGTAGTTTAATAGCAGCTCTAAAGCACCCAGCACTGGTGTTCCTCCCACCCCACTGCCAGCCAGCTGGCTCAGCCCCATGCCAGAGGAGGCACAAGGAGTGCACACACACACACACACACACACACACACACACACACACACGTCTCCGCGGGCGCCTGGTGACTCCGATGCCAGTCCCCCGTTGAAGAGGATGCCAGGCCCCTTGGTGAGCCCGCGTTGGGCTGGTTCTGCCTCTCTGTTTTGCAACGACTTCGCAAAACAAGCCTGGTACATGCGGCCAGGAAGGGGGGCAAGGGCTGGAAAGGCTGTAGGGCCCTGCTGAGCCAATTAGCCGCAGGGTCCCTGAGCTGGAGCCGGGCCACCAGGGAGGGCAAAGAGGGGGCATCACGGGGCCAAGCACGGTGTGAGGCTGGCTGACTCCTGCAGCAAGGTCGGGCTCGCTCTGCTCCGTACCCCCCAGGGCTATTTCATCCCTGGCCCACCAAGTAATGCAGAAACAACCATGGGAAAAGGAGCCCAGGTGATGCCGGCTGCAGCATCCCGAAGAGTAGTTTGCCTGGCCATCCCACACCAGCCTGGTGATGTGCAGAGCCAGCAGAGGATGAGGCGGGCACTACCTTGTGCCTTGTCTGCAGGGTCCCCCATGTCCCACACCTCCTGGGGTGCCCAGGGAAGCCCCCAGTGCCTTGTGAGCTGTGGGCACTGCAGAGGCAGGGTGTGAAATACCTATTTTATATCCAGAACTTGAGACCATCTGGGCCCATTTTTTTTTTTTTGAGACCATTTTTTGCCAACGGCAGAGCTCTGTTTGGGGTAAACCTGCCCCTTTTCTCCAGCCTGTGTGCCCGGGGACACCAACCCCACATCTCCCCAAGCCGAGCTCAGGCTGTGCGCAGGGCTGTGTGGACCCTCTCCGCAGGTTTCCGCACACCGAGAGCTTTTCTCCACGCAACCACGGCGGCTCCCCCGTCCCTGCGCCGTGCGGGGACCCCCGGGGTGTCCGGTCCTGCTGCCCCATCGAGGGCCAGGGGTCCTGGCAGGGTTGCCTGTCACCGCGGGGTGACCGCGGGGCTCGGGGGCTGGGTGAGGGCAGCGGGGGGGCTTTCAGGCTGCTTCCCCCACGGGTTTCTCCGCCGGGCCAGAGCACGAAGCCGTGCGTAAAATCGTGCGCTCCACTCCCCCGACGGCACGGGTTGGTCCGGCCCTGACGGTGCTCCTCCTGCCGCCTCCCGGACACCCCAGATCGACCGCGGACGGGATGGGGAAGCGTGATGGGAAGGCAAAAGTGTCCGGCACAGCCCGACCTGGAGCTGGGGCGTTGCGGGGAGGCAGCGGGGAGAGCCCCGGGGCTCGTCCGCCAGCCTGTGGGGCACCGGGCAGGGGTTCCCCACTCCCCGGATACCTTTTCTCACCGGAGAAAGGAGGAGACCCCGCTGCAGACTTGCCAGGGGAGGCTGCTGGAGGGTCCCGGTGCCTGTCCCGGTGCCAGGCTAGGGCGGAGAGGCGTCCGTCGGGGATGGGGAGCGAAGGTGCCGCGGGTACCCGCAGCGAGCGGTCGGTTTCTACACGAGGGGAGGGAAATAAACCACCAGCGAGCCTTTTATTGTCATCACCGTCATTATTATCATCGCCATCATCATCGTTTCTCTGCACATAAATAAATAAATAAATATCTCCCGGGAGGACGGGGACGGACCGGTACAACCACAGCTGCGCGCCCAGCAGCGACGGAGCCAAAAACAAAACCGAGAACGATTTGGGAGAAAAAATAAACAAACAAAAAAACAAAACGAAATAATAACATTATGATAATAACCCGACCATCTCCCGGCTCTTCCCGCCGGCCGAGCTCCCGGCTCTGTTCCCGGGGGGCTGCGAGGAGCCTGCGGGGGCTGCGGGACACAAGTGGGACAGCGCTGCCGGGGGGCGCCGGGGGTCCTAGGGAGCAGTTTATTTACGGCCCTCGTGAGCCGGGGGGGCTTAGAAAGGCGAGGAAGTCCTTCGTCAACAACTCGGCTCGTAGAAAACGGTACAAAATCCTCCGGCGGCACGTCGGCGCTGGAGCGGGCAGGACTCCCCCTCCTGCTCTCGGCACAGTCCCTGGGGAGCCGGAGGGGGTGCCCAGGGAGGCTAGGGGGTGACGGCGAGGCCTCTGTCGTCCTTCCCCGAGGAGGACGGAGACATGCGCAAGTCCTCGTCGTCTTCCGAGCACTTGGTGGTGGAAAGGGACGAGCATTTGCAGCTGTGGCCGGGCCCCCCTCCCCGGTGGGAGCTGCTTTTGCCTTCTTTCTTGTGCTTGACCCGGCGGTTCTGGAACCAGATCTTCACCTGCTTCTCGGAGAGGTTCAGGTAGGTGGCGATCTCGATTCGCCGCAGCCGGGAGAGGTACATGTTGGAGGCGAACTCCCTCTCCAGCTCCAGGAGCTGCGTGCTGGTGAAGGCGGTGCGCATCCTCTTGCTGCTGGGCAGCTGGCTGGACGTGCTGTCTGCGGAGCCGAGCCGAGAGCACGGTCAGGACCCGCCGGGACCCACCCGGTTTGAGCCCGCGGGGCACCCCCAACTTTTCCCCGGAGCGCCCTTCGAGCCCACGGGGGGCGCTGGGCTGGGAGCCCCCTCCCCGAGTGCCTTCAGCATCCACCCCCAGCATGCAGACAGGCGGTGCGCCCCCCTTTTCCCACGGGTGTCCCCCTTTTCCTACGCGTATCCTCTCTTCCCACGCGTGCCCATTCCCCACGCATACCCCCTTTTCCCATCCATGCCCCCTTTTCCCATCCATGCCCCCTTTCCCACGCGTGCCCCCCTTTCCCCACGCATACCCCCCCTTTCCGCACCCGTGCCCCCTTTCCCCACCCGTCCCCCCCTCTCCCCACGCGTGCCCCCCTTACCCACGGAGATGCAGTGGAACTGCCGGGGGTCGGGCAGCGGGTAGGCGCCCTGGTAGAGCGCCGGGGGGTGCCCGACGCTGACGGCGGAGACGGAGTGCTGCTGGCGGCCCAGGGGCGAGTGGCAGTACTGGGAGCCGAAAGGGGGGAAGGAGGCTTTGAGGAGGGGGATGGCGGGCGGCGGCGGGTGCAGCTGGGAGGCGGTGACACAGAGCGGGCAGACGCAGAGCAGCCCGGCTTTGCGAGCGTGGCAGGCTCCGGCCGGCAGCCCGGGCAGGGGGTGCGAGGGGTGCACGGCGTAGGGGAAGAGGGGCGGCGGGGGGCTGCCCTCGCCCTTCTTCTCGCCCGCCTCCCGCAGCACCAGCGAGTCCACCAGGAAGGAGCGCGGCATGGCCCCCGCGCAGCGCCCGCGCAAGTCCCGCGCAGCGGCCGCGCAGCGCCGCTGGCCAGCCCGAGTGGTGCTGAACGGCGCCCGCCCGCCTTAAATAGCGCCCGCGCCATGTGATGGCGGCGCCGGGGCGCTCAATAGGCTTTCTGTGCCTCTTCTCTTGGCATTCACGCCGCACGCTCCCTCATTATTTCCCTTGTTAACTAAATGAACTGCATAATGTACTCTATTCTTGTCGACCCCACCCACGCCGTAGCAGGCGGCCTCTCCCCTCCTCTCCCTTTGGCGGGGTTATTTTCTCATTCTCTCGCGATTTAATATTCTTTTCTTTCTCTTTATCGCTCTCCTTCGCTTTCAGCCCAGCTTTCGGCCCGGCTCTCCCTTGTTTATTTTTGCCGGCTGCAGCCGCGCTTCCCCTGCCAGCCCCCTAGCGCCTTTCCCACCTGTGGCACCAGGTCTGCCCCCTCTCCTGTCGCCGCCGGGACGTTTCGCCCCCCCTTTTCGCCGCCCTCCACCATCCCCAACCCCTCGGCTTTGTTCCCAGCCCGGGACAGGGACCCGGAGCCTCACCCCCGGTCCCCTCCAGGTGACAGCCGCGGCTCCCTGCGTGGGTGCTTGGGCACGGAGAGAGGCCACAAGCAGCGTGGGTTTTGGGGTGCACGGAGCCCCCCACCCAGCGCCCCCCGTCCATCCTCCTGATCCTCCCCGCAGCCCCCGGCACCTCCCCGGGATGCGTCCGGAGCGCCTCCGAGCCCCGGCACCGGGATCCGCCGGCAGCGGAGGGGACACTCCGGGATTATTTCCGCCCTACAAGGCGAGGCAGCACGAAAAGAAAAGGCTGTTCCCCCTGGTCCTGAGCGCAGGGGACCGCAAAACTTAGCGGCATGGCCCTAAAGCGACTTTCCGAGGTAGGGCGCAAAAGCGCGCAGGGCTCGGCGTTTGGCTCCCCGCAGCGCGCCGGTCCTGTAGGTGAGGAAGGAATGGCAACAGGGAAGGGGAAAACACTCGTCAGGGTGTATTTTCTTCCCCATCTCCCCCTTTAATATATAGGGGAAAAAAAAAAAAAAAAGACAAATTCACCCACCGACAGACAAAACGCGGGGAGATTTGTTCCTTGCGGGAACCTGCCCGCCTCTAAACCCAGTGCACTTCTTCCAACGAAGAGGAAAACTGGGAAACAATGTCATCCCGTGTCCCTGGCTCGTCCCTGGCTGCCCTTGCTTGCAATCTCATTTCTCGCTGAAATCTATGCGAGTTTTGCCGAGATGCAATTGACGCCCGAGCCTGAAAATACACGGATGTGCCCGAATAAAAGCCCGGAACGGTGAAAAACGAATGCTGGTAAAAACGCAGTCCTGCAGTGATTTAGTAAGGCTCTCCGAGTGTCTCCCTCTTTCAAGCGCTAACGGGGTGGGTTTGGGGTTTTTTTATTTTTTATTTTTTGGGGGTTTTATTTTTAAGGAGCTCGTGATTTAAAGGGTTTTCCCCTGGAGCTTGCTCCCGGGCAGGGGCAGCTTTCCCCCAGGCGCCGCCGGGGGGTCGGTTCCTCCCCAGCCCGAGGGATTCCCGCTGCCCAGGGGCTGAACCCCAGCGCTCCGAGCCGCGGGGAGGCAAAGGGTTAACGGCTCCTGAATGCACACCAAGCCCAAAGCTACTGGGAAAGAATATCCCAAAAAATAACCAGTTTTTTTTTCCAGCCGCTGGACCTTATTGAATGTCATTGAAGAAAGTTTTGAATGCCAGATAAAGAGAGGCGAATTAAAGTGTGTGACAGCAGAGGATAAGCAAACACAAAGAGAACTCTGTCACACTTTGGGCAAAATCCGTGGGCTTTTTACCAAGCCTCTTCGCTATGATTGAATTAAGTAATAGGAAAACATTTTCTTTCAGTTTAGAGCCATTAGACAAAAACTTCAAAGCGAATAACACTTTTTAATGTGCAGCCCAACAATGGAATCGGTTTTGTGCTGAAATGTTTAAATGGTTTGTTGTGCAACTGCGGGCTGAAATAACCCAGACTGCAGCAAAATAAGCATCCTTCAGGCCGTTTTATGAGCGCTTGAAACTAGCACAGACCTTTAATCCTGGCGCTTTAAACCAGCCTCCCCTGCCTTTTCTGCCCCGCTTCGTGTTGGCTTTTCTCTCTCTCTCTATTTTTAATTTTTTTCATTTTTTCCCCTTGTTTTTTTTTTTATTTCTTTTTAGGGGAAATTCACCTCCCATGTTTGCCACCTCGAAGCCATCCCCGCTAAAAGAATCCGGCACCGGGAGCAGGAGGGAGGTTTCGCCCCGGGGGTACGCGCTGCGGGCGGCTCGGGGGGCGCAGGGGAGAGCCCCCCCCCCCATAGGGGCTGCTCGGTGTCCCCCCCCTCCGCTGCTCCCCCATCCCTGTTCCGTCTCCCCAAAGCTCCAGAGCCCGGGGAGCATCAGCGGTGCGAGGTCCCTGCCTCCGGGAACCGTGGGTGGGAAATGGAAATGTCCCCCCCTCCCCAGCTCCGGTCCCTTGCAGCCGCTGTCACATCTCCAAGGGGATGGGGAGGAATTAGGGTGCGCATCGATCAGGGGACAGGGGTACCAGAATGAAGGGGGGGTCGTGGGGTGGATGAAGGAGGGTGCCCCCTCTCCGGTGCTGCCCGGGAGGTGTCACACTGCTCTGCCTGGGGACAGCGCTATGGACCTGGGATGAAAAGGGGGTTTTGAGGGTCTCTCCGGTGCCTTTTGTGACGGGTCCTGGTTATTTGGGGTCCTTGGGACTAACATCAGGGGTGGGAGGTGACACACACCATCGCTCCCTAGGGGAGCACAGGGAGGCGCAGCACTTCGGGGCAGGGGGAGGCAAGGATGCTGTCCCTGCCGGCATGAGGGATATAATCCGTATTTCCAAGGAGACCACATCCTCGCTAGCTGAGGATTCACGGCTCGTGGGTGACTGCGGTATTCCCCTAGAACTGAGCCTTTAACGGCAAATGCCAGAATACAAAACAAAGCCAACACCACGCACCAGCTGGTGGACTGCCCAAAGAGCGTGCCTTGGGCAAACACACCAAGGAGCAGGTCAAACCCATAAGGTACCTGTGCACCCCTTTAACCAGGGTGTCACAGAATGAATCAGTTTAACAGAGCTATCAGAAACGTATTTTTTTAAAAAATAATCATTGTTTTATCAGCAAAATTGATTTTTGTGTCTGCTGTATTTTCCTCACTGAAGACTCTTGCTTCATGTAACAGGACTAACTGCACGAACAGGTACACAATGCAGGTTATTTGGGCTCCTGACTCAAACTGCACTCAATACAGAATTAAGGTTTCCTCATGGACTCACCTGCATGCTGACACAGCAGTGGCTGCATGACCAGCCAGTTATGCAGTGTTCACGTCCACAGCATCGCTCCATTCTGCTGATGGGCCACTGAGACAGAGCGCTGAAGGCTGGGACCAGTCAGGGAGACAGTGAGGAATCACAGTTACTGAGTGACAAGTGTGGGGTGAGCCTTCCCTGGTTTACTCCTGTCATCCATAATGCAAGGGTATCCAGAAACAGCAGTCATTTTTTTGTCTTTCCTTCCAGTTTCTCCAAAATAAAGATTAAATGCAGCTTTCTTTGACACTAGGTTGTCCTAAGTCTTCCTTCAGCTACCTTCTGAATTCATCACTGTATAAATGTGGTAACCTAACAGCAATGGCCCATGCAGCCCTGCTACGTTTCCATCACAGCTCCTATAGCTTCATCTCACTGTCATTACAAAATATCAGGGGAATAATTAACATGAGCCAGTAAAAAACATGCCACAGGGACCAAATCAAAGTTTCTTGTTTCCAGGACCTGATTTTTTTTCCTTTATCACTTTCAACAAGCAGATATCTAGAGCAGAGACCTACCATTTAGCTTTTCTTCAGGCCTGGTGCTTGCTGGCAAGGTGGGTCTCTAAGGGAACCCTGTAATCATCCTCCAAGAAGAGAGTTTGCAGTGTTACTTCCCCTCCTTTTAATTCGTCTTTTAACTCAAGAGGAGATGTCAATGAAGCAGCTGGACAAAAATGGTGAAAAAGTAACAAGAATAGTAGGAACGTGTAAAATACACAACTCACGGGGCAGGAGGCTATATTGTTCCTGTTATTTCTGTGAAGCATTTGAACTTTTTTGTTTTGCAGCCTGATAAACTTATTTGCGGGTTATTATCACACTTATGTGGAAGGTACCCAACAAACCATCCCAAAGACACAAGGCCAGCATGTTCATCTGTAGCATGCGTGCATGGGATTGTGGATGTAATGGCTTCAAAGCTGGCATATCTCCCCTTTCCTGGTAGGTTTGGAGGGTTTTGCATCGATCACGGTTATTGCTGAATAAGGCATCATGTTACCTGGTTCTGTGATGGAAGAGAGGAAAATAAATATCTGTCTGCAGGTATAACGTTGTCACTACTGAAATCTTCCATTTTCCCAAGTGCAGTTGTGCAGGGAGATGATGGGAAAAAGCAGAAATTTTTCTGAGCCATTCCAAAAGCAATACAAAAGAGCTGAAGAAGCTGGGATGAGCAAAGACAAGACCAAACTCTTTGCTTGGAAGAATACCAGGACTTTGCAGAGTTCCCCAGCACACTGAGACATTTCCCAGAGGGTTTAGCAGCGCTGGGGTATTGCCACACTGAGAAACACATCATGAGGTGCAGCATTGACCAAGGGGCAGTGCAGCAAATGGGGCAGGGTGTTTTGGGCTGGATCAGTGGCTGGTACATGGTGTATGGAAAGTGGCAGTGGCTGTGAGAAAGAGGGAGGCTTACTTGTCTGCTTGCTCTGGTAAGGCAGAGCCTGGGAGTTGCAGGCAAGGACTGCGGAGCTTGCGCCTTCCTTTGATGTTGGCCAAAGCACGTTCCTTCAGTGTTTATCACACGAGAATGTGAAGTGATTATCTTTACTCAGCTTGCGTAAAGCAGACCTCACCAAGGTGTGTTAACTCTAATCTGCCAGTCTTGTCGGCGGACTAAGAGGAACACTCTGAGCTAACAAACCCATTTTCTTCTCATTATTCCATTTCGAAGACCTAAAAATACTTGTGGGTATCGTAGACTATTCAGGATATTAGTTTACCTGTGTTTATGTCTACATATGTGAACATGAGCTTGTATAGTGTATTATTAAATACATCAAGCAAGTGTACAGGATGGGGGTATGCAGCCATACGGGACTGTACTGTAGCAACATTTTGGAGAAATTATTTCCTGCAAGTCAAGCAGAGGCATTTGTTGACCTCCTTGTATTTGCATGGAAATGTTCCAATACACAACACAACATTTTTAGAGATACTAAACAAACATTAGTTAAAAATATCAACATGAATAGCCAAAGCAGTATACCACAAGCATATGTGATCATACTACCTTTTTTTTTTTTTTTTTTTCTGTATTCAGAATGCAAGGAAAGCCTACAAACCTCATTCTTCCACTCCCCTGTTTTTGTTAGTATAATGCACTGGCACCAGGGGAATTACCCCAGGTTTCCATCACTGAATTAGAAGAACCAGTTTTTAACCTTAATCCTGTAAAAGATGTATGTGCATCAGAGGGCAGTGCTTGGACTTGGTGTCACAGGGCCACTAGGCCTATCTTCTCCAAGCTCCATTGTGTCATTTCAGGGAGTTCCAAAAACATAGCCTTGCTGTGCCTGGAGTCTGACTGCAGAGTCTTAATTCTACTAATGTGAAATCTCTGTTGGCTTCTCTGGGGTTATTAAGGAAATGCATGCACAGAGGAAAACCTGTGAGATACGGCTAAGATTTTGGCATGGCAAGAAGCCCATTTGCTGTGGCTCGGGAGCTGTACTGCCTCACAGACCTGGCATCCGTATTTCGTTGGTGCAACCACACAAAGAGTTTGGATTTCTAGTTGTTACAGTCTGTCCCGGGTCAGCAACAAACCTGTGAATTCTCCTCAAAGTGTGAATCTCACAAATCTGACCTGTGCTTCACACTCTTTTGCTGTTAGATCTTTGTCTTCCATGTTTGGAGAGCGGGGACAAAAATCCTGTGGCCCTGGGTGCCTTGTGTCATCACAGCTGGGGTGGGATGGGTTATGCTGAGATACTGCTGGAGATGTGCACGAACAAGGAGCCTCAAAGTTTCTCTTAAAGGAGCTCACTTCTTGCCTTTAGTCTGATGCCCCAATCCCTCCTATTATGGGCTAGAGGTGGTACCCTCCACCATGCTTCAGAGATAGTATTCATCGCAGGATTCCAAGCAGGGCTGTCTTATGCTTTGGGAAGATATCCCAAAGCTCTGATAGCTCCATGGAGGAGGTTATCCCAAGTTACATGCCCTATCCTACTGGCAGTGAAGACAATACCCCAAAATACCAGTTGGATACCACAGGTTTCCGGAATCTCACAGAGCTTGGCAGATCCTTGGACCCCAAGTCTTGCAGTTTGTGTGTAATACCTATAAAAGGATGAATTTGCAAAACGTGTAGAATTTATTAAAGAATTATTTTTTTAAATATTTAGTTTAATGTCTAGTTCTTTTTTTAATGTTTGAGGTACAGCAGCCAATGCTCTCTGCCATTGTGCACAGCATGAGATAGACTAGATTTCTTTCTGTATGTGAGACAGATACATTTCTAGCTGTATAGATGCTTACTGTCAGCCATTCCAAATATTTATTATTTCCTTTGAGGAATGGAATAATATTAGTCAAACCTTGTTCTCTGTGTGGTTCCTGTGGGTACACAAACACTTCTCAGTGCACTCTACCACTTTACCTATTGCAGATGTAGGGCTGTGCTGGTTTAAGAGGATGGGGTGTAAATAAGAGCTGGTCACTCTTGGCTCCCTTTGTGGCTCCCTTTGTGGCTCTCTCAGTGGGAAGAAACATCTACTTCCTGGAAGAGATCCATCCGACTTAATTCAGAAATCCTTAAAATGAAGTAATTCCCACCCAGAAACTTCTGTCTGTTGCTACAAGGAGTCCCTAAAAGCCTAACCCATACGCATGTGGGCAGGGGTATCCCACTTGTGCCATCTCTCTGTGCTCTCCTGTCTCAGCTGTTGCCCTTCCCCTCTGGAGCATGACCTCCCCAAAAGCTGTGGGGTTGCCACCGTGAGATAGCGGGGAGCAGGCTGCCTGGAGCCCCTCTGCTCCATGGCTTCTCCCCCTGGTGACTTCTACACATGAAGGATTGCTTTTCTGATGCCTATGGGGATTTGCATAGATGAGGTCAGAACCCTTCAACTCCACACCTGTCTCAGAGTATGGAAATTAATCAGAAATGTGTGCATGGAAAATATGCATCCTCAGGAGACTGACGTGCTGCATTAGATTTTAGTCAGACATCCCCCTTTACTCTGTATTTTCTGACTTTCTCTCCAGTTTTCCTGCTTCAGTTTTAATTTGGATGTTTTCCTTACTTTTCCTCATCTTCTTCAGTTTCTGTCATTTTCTCCATCACCATCTTCACATACAGCCTTTGCTTTCTTCTCTTCAGACAGATCGTTATCTCAGTAAACGGAGAGGTCCTTCTAATAGTTTGTCATGCAGAAGTGTGAGAACAGAGGCCTGGGCCTGGATGAATGAATTATCCCCACCGAAAGATCAAACTAGAAGGGAGAACAAACAGGATTGATAGCATCTTCTCCAAAGTTTTCACGTTGTCCAGACACAAGGCTAGATGGGAAAAAAAAAAAAAAGTATTTGCCATAAAAGGATAGCATTTCGTCTGCCCCTGATTAGGAGACTCCACTGTCTTGATCACAGGCACATGAATTGGAAGGATAAATTAATCTCACCATAAAGGCAAGACTGGGGTGAGATGACTGCTGTGATCAAGTAAGATGAGGAGAGAAATTACAGAAATCTCTGTAGGTGCCTGGAGACCAGCTGTGGACAGAGATAGAAAAATACTTAGAACCAACCTTCAGCTCCAACTGCAAAACTCAGCAATTGCACAAACCACCCATTTTTCTTCTTCAGGTCATTTCCATATACGTAGCTTGCAAGCCTTGGCCTTGCCACCATAACCTTCATGAAACTACAGCTGTTTTTTCTGTGATTCCCTCACTCTTTTCTGTTCACCAGGTCCTGACCCACCTCTGTCCCTGCTTATCATCTAGCACTCGTGACTCTTTATATATTGCTGTGAATATTCTCTATTTTTTTTATTTTATTTTATTTTATTTTATTTTATTTTATTTTATTTTATTTTATTTTATTTTATTTTATTTTATTTTATTTTATTTTTTTATTTTATTTTATTTTATTTTATTTTAATTATATATATATACATATATATGTATGTATGTGTATATATTTTAGGTTGATATATATTTTATGTATATATTTTAGGTCGATACCCATGTCTGCTGGAAAGCATCTCCAACGTGTGTTGAGTATCCTGGGGAATAGCGTGGTGCACTCAAGTGAGGCATCTCCCTTGGTTTAAAACATCTCAGCTGTCCATTCCTTGAGTAACACTTAGGAAAAGGCTAACGAGCTGAGCACTGCAATGCCAGGGAAATCTGGTCCAGGGCAGCACAGTGTGGTTCAGTGGCAAGAGCACACTGCAGGCTGTCACCATGCTGGTGTCACTTGGGCAAGTGGCTTTGTGTCCCACCTGGAGCTAAGGGACGTGGAACAGACCCTCCTCAGGAACAGGTGGTGTGGGGTGCATGGATTTGAGCTGCTTTTCCAGTTGTTTCATGGCTGACTTGGCCATCTGGGAGGCTGGGTCTGCATCTCCCTCCTGCACAGGCAGAGCTCACTCACCAGGTTTACTATAGGTGTAGATGTAAAGGAAGTAAAGTAAATATAAATGTAAAGGAAGGTAAAGTCGCCTATATGCAATTGGTGACTGGGCACTGAGAAACATGTACACTTAACTTGGCCCAAGTTAGAAGTGAGACCTGTTTCCTAGACTTTACTTGAAACTTAACCCTCAGTCCTTTCTTTTCCAGGGCATGCACACAGAGAAATATTTTAAAAAAAAAAAAAAAAGAGCTTGTGAAAAGGGCTTGGGACAACTGAATATGCATGTACGTGCATGTGTGTGTATGTTCATGCTTGTGTGTGTGCCTGCAGGTTTTTGGTGCCATGACAATGCCAATTTCCGCTTTGCCCTAAGGTCAAGAGTTATGAAAAGCTGGTGGGAGACACAAAAGGGCAGAAACCGCCTTCCACCCCGGTGTTTGTACAGCACCAGGCACAAAAGAAGATCTTCAGGTGGGAGCAGGGTTCAGCAGTATGTGGAGTCAGTCTGGAGGATTTGCAGCACAAGAGAAAAAGAAAAGCAGCTCTAAAGCAGCTCTTCTGTCAGGTTCGGCAACAAGAAGCAGCTCAGAAATCAATGTTGATCTAGCTCTGGTGACGATATTGACCTTCTCTGCCCGGGAGAGGGGAGAAGAGATGTGCTTCCTGAAACGCCATTGCAGAAGAGCATTTTTTGCCATGAAATCCCATTCCAGAAGAGCATTTTTTGCCATGTAAGCTTCCTTCTCTTGTGCCGATTGGAGAGGTGGGTCTGAGAAGACTATAAGACAACAAAGTCCTTGTTAAGAAGAATTAATCCTTGTTAAGCTAGGAATTCTAGATATTTAATTTCTCATATTCCCCTGAGTTTCAGCAAATACTATTTCTTTACTATGTAGAATGGAAAAATGTCCCCAGAATGGCTCAGGGCAGAAAAGCACATCTTTCAGTAGAATTAAAAAATGATTAAGGACACAAAACCCAAACATGAGACACATAAAGAAAAAATATCCCATTCCTTTGACGTTCTCCAAAAAAAATGGAGAATCTTGAAAAAATACAAAAGATTTTATAAAAATGTTGTCATTCTCAATGCATATCCCACTTCTTTCTTTTTATTTTTTTTTTCTCTGACAAAGGTATCGTACCTGCTCTCTTATTGCTCCCCTCTGCATCCTCCAGGCAGACAGCCACAGTGGATGGCTCCTGGCATTTGTCCACTCCTCCAAGCCTCCAAGCCAGACCAGAGCTGTGGGTCCTTGCAAGGGAAAAAAACAAACTACCACATCCCTGCTTCCTTCAGGTTTTTGGTCAAATGTGCTTTGAGGTCAGAGGAAGCAGGGCCATTGCTTCCAGTAGGTTTCCAATAACGATCACCTTGCAATGCTTTCCAGTATTTTGTTGCTGTCCAGTCTTCAATGGATTTGTTTTGAGCTGCTTTCTACACCAGTATAAGGAATAAGGGTCAGAAGTCTCCAAAGCTCATTCTCCTTCATGGTTTCACAGAATCACAGAACAGTTAAGGACTTTGCAAAGCTCCATTTCCCATTCTGACATGTGGGAGTCCCTGGAGCACATCCCAGCCATCTTCTCTGTGTCCTGAAGGTGCTAATGGCAACAGCAGCAGCTGCTGAGCATGTCGGGGGGAATCCTGACAAGGAGAAGTCTTATGTGACTAAACCCAACATTGGAGCTCATGTCAGGGAATTCATCGAAAGCATTTTAGCAAGGTCTTTGATGCCTTCTTGAGAATAGAATAGAATAGAATAGAATAGAATAGAATAGAATAGAATAGAATAGAATAGAATAGAATAGAATAGAATAGAATAGAATAGAATAGAATAGAATAGAATAGAATAGAATAGAATAGAATAGAATAGAATAGAATAGAATAGAATAGAATAGAATAGAATAGAATAGAATAGAAATCGTGCTTAGGATTTGAAGCAATCCTCCAGCCTTCCCCTTATATCCCACTCTGACTTTGTCAGCAGAATGGTTTTGGTGTGCGCAAAGGAGGTTCCTTTTGGAGTAAAGCATAATTTGCCCAAGATGCACGTCAAGTGGGCTCCAACCTACTTGATTGACCCATGATTT
Organism: Anser cygnoides; assembly: GCF_040182565.1. Taxonomy (NCBI): domain Eukaryota; kingdom Metazoa; phylum Chordata; class Aves; order Anseriformes; family Anatidae; genus Anser; species Anser cygnoides. Next base: position 190,448,927 of record NC_089873.1, read on the forward strand.
TGGTTTCCTTCAAAAGGACACTTTCAACACTTTGTTGTGGACATGAGGGCCAGAACCAGTCTGGCCTCTTCAGGGTCATCAAACCATATGTGCATCATGGACATTTGATCCAAGGGACCACTCCAAAGCTCATTTAAAAATAAGCTCATGTGACAATAATGTAGAAGAAGGAATTGCAGCACCATCTGCTTCATGCTACACACATGCACTTACTGTGCTGAGGTACTGCTGGCGTAGGCACAGACCTGGAAGGTGAAAGGCACACATCCACTGGGATGAAGATATCTTCTCCTTAGCCAGGCCATCCAAGATCACCATGCTGAGCTTGTGACTTTGCTTCCAAGTTGTCAAGTGGATGGAAAGCTGAGATAAAATGGAAAACAATACATCTAAAACCTGAATGCTGTCTATTCTACTCCTAGCAAGCGTCTATTTTTTTGATCTCTTTGCTGAAGCAGTAACAATGATCTGGGGCCTTAAAGTCAGCTTTCTCATGCTGGGAAATCACCAACATTCATGAGTGCAACTTGCAGTACTCACACATCCATCCTGGAGCAAAGGAAGCCACAACTGGTGCATGGCCTGTCACCCTTTACCTGTACACTTGGGGTTATTTCCAGGAAGGCCACTTCTCTGACGTTTCACCTCCAAAAAAAAAGAGCCTGGAGCAGACTCCACACTCACTGCTACCTGCCACAGCTTCTCCTAGAGCAGAATTGCCCACAGCAGATCATTTCTTCAACCACAGGAAGCTAAATCCCAGAGACAGAATTATGAGATGCGTGAGTCCCATCCACCACTTCCTCATACATGCCATAGCAGTGTCCCAGAAGTAGGACAGAACTAAAGAGCAAGGGTATTAAAGCACAGAAAAAAAAACAAAGACCTGTTTCCATGTTTAGTTTGGTACAATATATCTTCTTTAATATAGAGACTTGGTAAAGTCAGTGGGGTTTTCCCCCACTGATGATACCAGGAGTAGAAGAAGGCTCTGAATTTACAGCTTTTACATTGGCTGACATTTTAAATCATTTTATAAGTTTTGCCTGCTAGTTGTATCATTTGTGTAGAATGAACAGGCTTGTGAGAGACAAAGCCATAAGTGCAATGCAATTAATGCAATTGCAATTAATGCAATTAATAAAAAGGACACTCGTCTTTCTATAGCACAGGAAGAAAATCAGATACAAATGCATTCTTGAGCTTTTTTGTCCTGCGTATGAAACTGTTTCAAAAGTTCCTTTGTCCACTTTCTAGATTGCTCACAGAAATGCCTTTCTCAAGCAGTGATTATTCATGGTTTCACAATGGACATGGAGGTCACTATTAGAATCAAAAAATTAAAACCTCTGAATTTTTCTTTTACCATTAGCTGCAAATATGAAACAAAAAAGGGTCTTTATTTCTGTTAATAATAGATAAGGGTCAGAGGCTACAAATTAAAATCCCCTCCATTAGGCACACTCAATTGAATTTTGAAGTTTGGTTTTCTATTCTGGACTCTTGGTTGGGAATGAAATGTAAGAAGTCCCATTTCCTGGAAAAAAAAAAAAAAAAAGAAGAAGAAAAAAAGGAAGAAAAAACACAGCCTGAGGACAAAGGGACCTGCTGGGGAGCGTTCACACGACTCTGGGCTGAGGCAGCAGCACAGACCTGGTTCTGACTCCGGGCTCTGAGGAGGCAGTGATGGATGATGTCCCGGCATGAAGGCTGAGCAGTGATAAATGAGGCAGCCATGCTGAGCACACGCAGGGTAGCAGGGTAGATTTACAGCACATCATAAAACAGCACTGTCTGCTGCTTTGATGGACAAAACTCATGGAGACCAGGGAGGAAATATCAGCTGGCTGTGATAAGGCACCGGGAAGGTCTGGCTGGCAAGTGAAGGCAAACAAGAGCGCTTTCCCCGGTGCCTCTGCTGGGAGGGTGAGCGCAGCCTTTTGGAGGGTAAACACAGCTCGTGCCTTTGCTCTGTGGGGCTGAGGATCAAGAACGATAGGGGACAGAAGAGAGAAAGCCTCTGAGGTGTTTTGAGGTGCCTCTGTGTCTCAGACACACAGGTGTGGTGGGACACGTGGGATATACGCCTGGATCCTGGTCTTTGGAAAGAGGTGGGTACCAAATCTAGGCAGTACAAAACTTAGGGAGCTGGGGTCTGTGTTTTCACCAGTGCGATGGGGGTGGTGTTGCTTGCTGAAGAGAGGCCTGGGAGAGGGGAGAGTGTCAGCAACACATTCCCACTCAGCTCTGCAAAAGCAACCAGGGCAGGAGCCGGGTCTGGCTGAGAAAGAGGCAGGGGAAAGTGTTGGAGAGGAGTGAGGTGAAATCAAAGAAATAGGCCTTTGTCAACACAAAGGTGAATTGCTAATGGGTTTGTGGTGGAACACAACCCCGAACATGCAACCTCCAACAGCCAGGGATGGGAAAGGGGGAGCGGGAGGAAAGGGGGAGTCAGCTGGGCTCCTGCTGGGGCTGATGGAGGGAGCTCGGCACCTCCTTCTCACTCCCTGAAGGGCAACCTTATTTCCTAGGAACTCACCCCAAAACTCAACAACACATACGGTCTGTCATAGTCACACTTCACCTGCGATTAATTGGGTATACTACATTACACAGCATTTACATTAACAAGGCTGGAAACCCTCTTGCACGTGTCTGGCTTTCCATATGTGAGCATGTACCAGGTGTTGCGTTATCAATGACTAAATTAATGATATGGGTCCTAAATTATTAATATAGAGCGACCCTATATAAAAACTATACAAATAAATTAGTTAATGCAATACTGAAGTCATATGCTGAGCACTATGAAAATCTTGAGCTGATTTATTTCCATATTAACATTTTGTTGTTGTTGTTGTTAATTTTGATACACGTGAGAATTCACATACTTTGCACAATCCAACAGGTAGGCCGTATACCATCCTTAGATTTGATTAAATGTGTGGATCAGTGAAAGCTATATGTTGGTTTGTTTTATCCGATCCAGAGTTCAGCAGCAGTCTCAGAGGGAAGACTGAAGACTGAAAGCCTATAGGGCATCTTTCAGTCCCTTTTGCCCTCCACGAAGTCAGAATGTCTTTTAAAAGGACTCATCCTTTATTCAATTATGTGATTCAATTTATGTAATTTGATTAAATTTGTCCTGTGTAATGGGCTAGATAGATGACCTAGAGTATCCCTAGAATATTGGCTTCTTTCGTAATCCCTAACTTCCTTGGTTCTGTAAATGTGTGTTTCACTGGGGTCCAGGTCCAGCCTGAAAATGAGGAGATCTTCACCAGAACAAAAAATGAGAAGAGGAGCAATGTACCAATGAACAGTGCAGCAGAATAAGAGCACCAGTGATGTATTTCAGTGTAGAATGTGTCTGTTTTGTGATTTAGGATGAGGCTAAATCGTAATTGATCCCATAGGATCAAATGTGAGCGTTGCGTGTAGGAAGAAGAGTTGCCCTCCAGGCTTCATGGACCATTCTGAGGACATCTCCACTCACAATATCTGTGGGACATTGACCTAAGAGGGAGATACCTGCACTGAAGTACCTGACCCTCCCACCCAGTCCTACCCCAGCCACCTACAGCAGTGTGGTCCTATTGAATGTATGGAAATACTTAAGTCATATCTCAGAGGTGAAATACCACAGCAGTCAGTTGTATTACAAACCCAACATACGAAACAAAGCGTGCTGTCCTGCCATCAGCAGCCATGTCCATACAACAGATGGGTTGGCACCTCTCCTCTGAAGATCCCTGGTCCCATTTCTGGTCAACCTACTGCCCTCTAACCCTGAGGTTTGGACCACACATTCAAGGTGTTCGTTTCACAACATGTGGTCAAATAACAGAAAGTTGGAGATTTTTGAGAAAAGTATTTTTATGCTCATCTTTGATGCAACTTTTCTATTTATTCTGAAGCTCTGCCATGTGCTTTGGAGAAAGGATTGGGAATGTGCCCTGGAGGAAGAAAACAAAGTGGTGTTACTTTGCTCTCTTCATTAGCTGTCACCTCATTTTGCTCCAGGTTCCCAAGGAACATGTCAGACATGCTCAGTAGGCTTTGCACTGTAGAAGGGAACAGTTGTTTCTTCAATATACCCCAGGCACACGTTGCACAACAAGCTGCCAAGAGCTCTGAGCATGACTTGATACCCTGAGCTTTCACATATGTACCAGATGTGCCTGTGAAATACTCAAAAATTGGCCGTGTAGTTTTCCTTTCTTTTTCCTTTGTGTTTTGAGATGCATGAGGGTCCTCTGTTGCGTGTTTCCTTTTGATCAGGATATGGTAGAGAAGAGTTAGTGGTAGAGGGGGTTAGCTCAGGGTTCATGATACGACAGTGTCATTACTAGTGCAGGATGCTCTCCAGGTTCAGCATGAGGCTAAGCATCACTGCTACATCTCCAGGATAAGCAACATCCAGCTTTAATGTGTGATGAGTTCAGCTTTCAGAAGTTATGGCTGTAGTAACAAAACTGAAGTTTTTCTTTCTGCTGTATTTTAGCTGACAGCGGCCACCTTTCAAATTCTTCTCTGCAATTAAATATGATAGCTATGTTCTGTTGCTTTGAACCCAGGTCTTGTGGCTGTAGCTGTTCTGTTCCTCATCTACAGGACAAGTCTAGCTCCAATCACTTTCTGAATGAAGTCTATTTTTTCTCTTTCTTTATTCTATATCCATTTCAAAAGCCAAGGCTGGTCCTGCCCGCCCTGTTCAGCACACTGCTCTGTACTGAGGGCAGCCTTGGAGAGGAAAAAATCTCCCTCAGGAAAAGCTTTTCCCCCTTTTTTGATCTTCTATTCTTTAAGAAAATGTTAAAAAAAAAAAAAAAAAGAATAAAAAAATTTGAACTCCTACTTGAAGCTGCCTGTATCCTAATATCCTTAAAATCACTGGAATGACTCAAACTAACATGTACAGATATAACAAATAGATTATAGAGATTATTCTAACAGATGTATCAGTGTTTCCTTCCCTGGATTTTAAATCTTTAAATATATTTAATTCACATTTACAAGGTTCTGCATGTGTGTGAGAGCATTTTTTCTCTGTGGTACAAAAAAGAATATTTGGTTCTTGTATCATAAAGAAATAAACATTAAAGAAAAAACACGATCATCACTGCCTTCACCTTTCTGGGTGAAACAACTCCCAAACTCCCATTTTCTATCTAACAGATAACAGTGATAACAGGACCAGAATGAAAATCCCTAATGACATTTCTTGTCATACAGACAGCTTTAGCAAAATCAAAATGCGTCCAAGAAAGATACCAAGACTAAAAAAAATCTGCTAGAAGTTGCAGTGTTTTGTCCCAACTTTATCATTCTAAACTATTAACATTGTAAAATATATAATTTTGATAAATTCAAAATCTCATGGTTTCATATTTATATTCCAAAACTGGTGTTATTGTAGCATATATATATTATTATCTAACATTTTATTGTAATGCTTTCATTTTACTGAAGTTAAATGAATTGTGACATGAAAGCATGTTTCATTACTAAAGCAAAATCTTTCAAGAATCCTAAATCACTTTTTTCTTTTTTTTTCCCCCACAAAAGTGCATTTGACAAAACTTTTAAAGCGCTGGCTTTGAATTTGGATACAGTTCAAATGCCATTAGATGGGTTGTTTCTGCAGCATCCCTCTACTTTTCTCCAACCTGCCTGGAACGGAGCAGTCGGCTCCATCGTGTGACTCCTTGCACTGTCAGCAGTTATTGTGGCTGGTGATGTAAAAACACACTTCATAACATTATAAACTGGCTTTAAAGTTGTCATGCCTGATAACAAAACGCATCAAGCACAAACAGTATTATAGCTACTGATGAGAAAGACACCAATTTGTTCTCAGATCTAAACTGCTAAAAATGTTATCAGTTTCAAATGAAAACCCAGAAGCAAACAAAGTTCACATCAGTGCAGATCAGATAAAAAGGTAGTTCTCTGCCTCTTTTCAGATTCTTTTCATCACTGAAAAGCAGCATTTCAGGAAATCTACCTAGTAAAACACCAAGCTTAAGGTTTTTGTTTTTGATTTAATAAAATTAAATCTTGGTTAACTTGAGTTGAAATGGGATATGCATTTAAAATAAACAAGTATATTCAGAAGGCCTTTCCATCAGTTTGGCTTAACCAGTTTAAACTCCTGATTTCAGGCAAAGCTGAGCCATGTTATGTCACCCATGAAGCTGAACCAGTATGCAGAAGGAAAACAGCTCCTAGAGCCAGCAAGGGGAAATCACAAGTGGTCAAAACACCTCATGCTCCGTTTGCTATGCTGCATGTCCACCTTCTTGACTTTCACACAAAAGCCTTTATAGCCAAACCCTTGTTGATGTGCCCCTGAGAGGAAAACATGTTTGCACAGGACATCTGGCAGTGATGATGATACCTTTGGGCAGCTTTCATCAGTCCTTCAAACACTTACCTGGAGCAACAGGAAAGCCAAACATTGAGATGTTTATTCAGTCAGTGTCTACCACCTCATGTGGAGTTGTGGAAACAGTTAGCTAAGCCAAACTAGCAAATAATAGAATTGAAAGCCAATTGAAATTAACAGAACATCTTCAATTTCCATAGGCTTATGACAAATGATCCAGAAAATCATTTTTATGTTCATAAAGGTTTGTGGCTCAGTGGGAAGACATTAATGTATCATGAATTTTAAAACATGAACTTTCCTGCCCAAGCATTGTGTATGGTTTCCCAGATCAAGATATCGTTTGTCCAACCGTACATGTATAAAGCAAACTGAACTCATCAGCAGATGAAATGGAAAATCAAGGCAGAAGCCATGGGCAAATTATTGCTGAATTTTTCATGGGATAACCAAATGGAGATAATCTCAAGTATTCTCTGATTCATGTGACCTTTGAAAGGATTAGAGATGTTGCAATATTATTCCTCTTATTTATTTATTTATTTATTTATTTATTTTCCCACTGATTGTGGTACCAGTCTATGTTATGCACTGGCTTTACCTTTTAGCACTGCACAGGTATAGATCACTTAGATTAGACACTCACAGCCCTATAACTTCTTCTTGTGACCTCACCCACAGAGTTGATCTCTGACTGACTCCGCTCCATTTGTTCACCTATATCTGCCTTTACATCCTTTCGTTCTCAACAAAATCTTAAAATATCTTGTGAGAGAATTGGCAGTGGTCCAGTGAACTCCTCCCTCTCCTTTCTTTCTACTCCAGCTACCATGAGCAGAAATAATAGAAAACGAGTCTTTGATTTCAGGGAAGCTTTAGTGTGAGGGCAAGACCCTCCCAGACTCTTGGTGAAGTATGGGAGCCCCATAAGAGAGTGGTTAGACTTTGCTATGGACACCCCGTAGATCCAAATGGTAGAAACATCATGAGCACTTCGCTTTTCCTTCCAAAAACTGTAGTAGCTGCTCTTCCTTTCTGTGCCTCCTGGAAGCACTCCATCTACCTTAGTTCCCACCTGGCCCTCAGACATTGCTACAGAGAAAATGTGCTGCCCACAAGACCTGTCCACCCTAGAGCTTTAGAAGCTGTGTCTTAGCTATGCAACTGTAGTCATCCACCTATCATGCCAGTTATGGTACTCAAGAGAAAGTCAAAAGGATCACAGGTGTTATTATGCTTATTTCCACCATACATTTTCTCAACGATATTTCCCTTTTTTTAATGTTGAGTTGTGAAATAGTGGGCAGTTATAAGGTGTATTGTGCTCCATTGTCCAACTGTGACTCTCAGAGCAGTGTAAATTGCTGCAGATGTTGCCTTCTTGAATCTTTTATCATTCTCCTTGCTGATGGATGATAGGATAAGCATAATATCCTGTTGTCTGCAGTCCTACGTGATACAGGTGCTCTCTTGCTACTGTACTTTGGCTGAAGTCTCCTCTTATGCATGGGTTTAATATACATAACGTCACCATCAGAATGCAAGATATTTATATTCTTAGCATTTTAAACTAGTGAGTTGTTAAAACCTTCAGGTTTTATAGCATGGTTTTATTTGTTTGTTTGTTTTTGTTGTTGTTTGATTGTGGGCTTTTTGTTTTGTTTTGTTTTTTCTTCTTTTTTTTGGAACTTAAACTTGTGAATCTAACATTTTTGGAAAAAGCTCAGATTGTTAAGGAATCAGCAGGACACATCACCAAGCTACAATAGGTTCACTTTCATGTGGATGCTGTAGCAGGCAAGCCTTCATGGAAAAACTCTGAATGTGAATTTAGCTAGTTTTGGATAAAGACGCCTTTCAGCGTCAATAAACACCATGAATGCAGCCACGGTAGAGTTACAACTTAATGAGATGAGGGGAAGTGCACAGGGTCAGGCCTCATCTCCCGGCCTCTGTCATGCTAATCAGCTGGGCAGCCTGCAGCTGAAAAACTGCTGGAATTTTTATTTGCATTTCATTTAGTTGGAAGGAAATTGACCCAGATGGTCCACAAAGGCAATAGAAGGCTGGCAAGCAGTCTAGTGCTGCACACTTTTCGGAGGGGCTGCACTTGTCCGCCCGTCCCTCTTGGAGCCCAAAACATAAAAGATTAAAACAGCGTAAGGGAATTGATTTCATGATTTTTAGATAATTTCCCTAAGATTTCAGAAAAGACCTAAAAAAACCTAATTTAATCAGCCAGGAGCTCAATAGTAATTAAAGAGAAGAAAGGCTGAGATAATGAAAGAGGTGGTAGGGATTTTTGCTGTTGCTGGTGGGAACCTTTCTTAATTAGAAAAAGTCTAAAATCTAAATGATGTTAATGATGACAAGCATGAACATTTACTGCAAAGACACTGTATCCTTGGTCAACTTAGATGATTGATTGCCAAATTTGATAAACTTCCTTAGAAAAAGCTAAAATGATTTGCTATGCATTTGTCCAAGCCAACTATTTCCATGCATTTGCTCGAACGAACAATATTGGTGTCACTATTTTTCATTGAGCCAAAGCTTAGATATTTGTGCAAGTGATGTGTGGTTCCACACCATCTGCTCATGGCTTCACCTACTTTGCTTGGAAAACTTAGGTAAAACTCTAACATAATTTGGAACACTGTGGACTCCACCTACTTTTGCACTATAATCTTGGAAATGATAACATTTCGGAACAAGTAGAGCAACCTTACAGAGGACCAGCCAATGGCACATCTACTTAATTGGAAGATACAAAACCTAACTAAATACACAAAAAATTGTTTCAGCAAGCACTCTTATTTCATGCAGCTTCTCCAAAAGGAAGTCAAACACCATGGAGACATGGAGATTCTAATATAGAATGATGAAATGATAATCATGTTACAAAGAGTATTCCATAACAGCAAAATTTCGGCCATAAACTGTCATGGCATCACAGAAGTATATGGAGCTGGAGTAAATGGCTGGGAATCCTTTATCTTCTTGTTACACCCACAGAGGTGCTGCCCTTTACCTTCCCCCTGCTCTGAGAGGTTGGAATCTACTTTGCCCAGAGAAGCTGTGGGTGCCCCATCCCTGGAGGTGTTCAAGGCCAAGCTGGATGGGGCTTTGGGCAACCTGGTCTGGTGGGAGGTGTCCCTGCCCATGGCAGGGGGGTGGAACTGGGTGGGCTTTAAGGTCCCTTCCAACCCAAACCATTCTGTGATTCTGTGATTATGACTGGTCTTCATTTAGACTCTAGTTGGTGTGAAGATTCATCTCCTTGTATAAGCTGTCTTTCTAGATAGTTTTGTTGCCTCAAACAGCAGTGTGCTAATGCGTCAGGTTTGGTTAGTTGTTGAGCACATCCTAATAAGTGTTTCTGATGCAAGTCCTGGGAATCAAACTCTGCAACTTCAGTGGAATTGCTTCTGATTTAGACTTGTGTAAGAGTGCACATAAATCTATACTAGCTCCCTTGATTTCTGGGCTCAGTAACCCCTCTTAGAGCACCTTACAAAGGCTACAGTTTTCATGACAGGAATTTGATAAAAGGAGCTTGAGGTAGCCACAAAACCACACAATGGCATGGGCAGTGTGACAGGACTTGTGGGAACTGAATGGTATGGGATTTTTCACCTCCTGTTTCTCTGAGGACTTCAGTTGGTTCAACATGTGGCAGCTCACATGCTAAGCAGTGAGGGCTACATGAGTACACCACCGAGGTGGCTCAAATGTTCCTCCCGGTGCCTGCTACAAAAAAACAGGTCTTTGTCTTCCAAGGCATCAGTGACTTCAGCACAAGTTATCACAAGGATTATTCCCTCCCATGGTTATGACAGTAACACTTGACCTCTGCTTCTATAAAGTTTCCCTAAAGCACTCATCCATAGACTTCTATGCAAAGCAGAATTGGAATAATTTACACTTCCAACACTGTCAGAAATCCCAGACTGCTCCTGATGTCCCTGTTAACAGTTCAGTAGCTAAGAAAGAATGGAATTATGAAATGAGGTCATTATTCCCATTTCTTGATCTGCACTGTCCTCTTTGTTGTCTAGGACAATTTACAGAACAAATATATGTAAGAGAGTCAAGTTCTATGTCATTCTGAAGACCTAATACTCAAGACATAACACTGTGAAATCATATCTAAGCACCATAAGGCAGCATGAGTAGCCACTATACACACTGCAGATGCCTGAAAGAGGTCATTTTCTGGCACTGCAAGCGCTTGAATTATCTTCTCTGAAAGACAGGAAGAGATCAGTACTTTCTATGTGGCTTCCAATACCTCAGCACTGTACAAAGGAAGTACACTGATTATGGGAAATGTCTGTCTCATAGGGGTTGAGCACACCACCTAGGAATGCTCTTTGCTTGCCTGAATGAACAAATTGAGTAAGAAGCACTTTAACTTGTCTCCATCCTCCTATTTGCTTTGGAGTTTTGAGGCATCAGGAGGTGAGAGGCCTTGGTAGAATATACAGAGGGCTGAAACATCCATATGATGCACTGATTATGTTAAATCCTGAAGCACATGAAAAGCCCCTGAGAATGTTTAAATGTTTTGGTGGTTGGACTAGATGATCTTCAAATACCCCTTCCAAATATTCTATTCTATTCTATTCTATTCTATTCTATTCTATTCTATTCTATTCTATTCTATTCTATTCTATTCTATTCTATTCTATTCTATTCTATTCTATTCTATTCTATTCTATTCTATTCTATTCTATTCTATTCTATTCTATTCTATTCTATTCTATTCTATTCTATTCTATTCTATTCTATTCTATTCTATTCTATTCTATCCTATCCTATCCTATCCTATCCTATCCTATCCTATCCTATCCTATCCTATCCTATCCTATCCTATCCTATCCTATCCTATTCTATCCGCTCTGCTCCGCTCTCTGCTCCGCTCCGCTCCGCTCCGCTCTGCTCTGCTCTATGCAGCTCTTGGGTTTTCTATTGCTTTTTATTCTAAACAGCTCTATTCTAAACATCTCTTAGCACTGGGCTCAGCAGTGAAATGGAATTAGGGACTTAGATCTGGATGGATATTCAATATCAGTGGGACAAACTTACAGATATGGGTGATTCTGTCTCCTCCAGAGTCTTTTCACTGCAGATGCAATCCAACTTTGCAGCTGAATATAGGCTCAGTACTAGAAGTGATTGTGATAGCACCTAGCACCAACATTATGCCTAAGCTATGTTTTGACTGGTACCTGAAACCCAGATATAAAACCAAAATTGCCTCATATTCACACTGACAAAACAGAAGAACAAAGATGAAGGTCAACTTGCAGCTTTTTAATGGTATCTGTACCTCTGCTGACCCAGTGCTGTCCCATCAGCAGAGCGGATGAGGTGTTCCCCGCCAAGCTGCATGTTTCATATTTCAGCTTTGCATGAAATTGTCTTGTTGCTGAACTCTCTGGGGGTAGCTATTGTCTGTAGATAGACTGAATTTGATGTACCATATAGGAGGGCAGCAGTGGGCTGTGCCTCATGACTCCCACTCATAGGTCCTGCAGAATGTCCACAGCTATATGGGATGATGGACTGAGCTTGCTCTGTGGCCTGTCATCCTCATGAAGATCATTCTGGAAGAGTTTGGATGATTGTAGTAGAAATAGAAGTTAAAATGAGAAAAAAAAAAAAAGAAAAAAAGAAAAAAGAAAAAAAAGAGACATTTGTGAAAACCAGAAATTTCTTTAAAAGTTTTTTAATATGGTTAATGAGACGGACTATCTTCTTGGCACACTCTTCAGCATCTAGCGCTAACAAAAGTTACTAGAGCACAAGCAGTAGCTGCTACTAGAGGAAAAGGAAAGACTCAGGTCAAAGTATGAAGTGTAGCCCTCAGAAGAATGGTTAGGATTAAAACTAAAATTCGTCAGATAAACTAAGTGCAATTCTGGGACTAGTGAGTCAAATTGACTCACTGGAGGACCTTTAAGAGTGTTGTTTTTTGAATAGTCCATTTCAAAGCATTTAACACATTTTCCTTGAAGACTGTAAAAGCCAAAATGTATTGTTTGTGCTGAAACCCTGAGAAGGTCTTCAGCAAAACAGGAAATGTTTGTTCCAACATCTGGCAAGGAGAGCTACAGGCAGAACTGGACCCTGGCTCACCCCCTCCCTGCTCTGCACTGGTGTGTGCTCTGCTGGGGCTCAGGATCCAGCCTGGACCCTGAGCATCTGGGGAGCTGGCAGAGGAGGACAAGATGAGTGAGAGTACGTCCAGAAAATGTGCTACACAATGAAGGAACTGGGGCTGTTCTAGTGTATGCTAGGGATTTTTCTTATGTTTTCCAAGTATGCCAAGAGCTGTTGCAAAAAAGGAGCATGATATCCCTCATGCTCGTCTAGGACAAGAAATAATATGCTTAACTGCAGTGAGGAGGTTCCAGCAAGACACTAGAAACACTTGCTAATAGGATGGGCAGTGAAGCAGCAGAGTTGTGCTAGAGATGTGTGTGCTCTCCATCATGGGGAATGTTTAAGAATGGCTTGGAGAAACCTCCATCCACCAGGTGAAGGCGATCACATCTTGTGGCAGTGGTCTGGACAAAAAGACTGCTTCAAAAACTTCCAGTTTTATTCTTGTACTTGGCTTTTTTGCAGCCTGTCAGAGTGAATTTAGTTTGATGACTTCGACACTCCAGATAGTTTTTTGTTGATTATGTAGCATCACCTTACACCACGCATAAGGGTATCTGCACTGGTTCATCTCCCTGAAAACAAACAAAGTTCAGTCAAATATAGAGCTACAGCACCTGGATACAAGTCAGCTGAATATAACAAGTCTGTAAATTCTTGTTCTAAGTCTGAATTTGATCTCTGTAAACCTTATAGAAAAAAAAGGTGTTACAGAATTAGTAGATTAAAGGGAAATCATGCTAAAAATCTAAAGGATTTTAACAGAAGAAAAACCGTGCTACAGAACTCTGCAGATTAGTTTGAAATTCAAGAGAAAGTGAATTCATTAGCAAAGTCACTCATGCTTGACTAATAAGAGTTTGAGCCAGAAAATCTAGCAATTTAGAGTAAACATTTAGTTGGGAGCATAACTTGATACATATGATGCCAGCTGCAGAAATTGCCATTTCAAACCTCACTCGGGTTGGCACAAAGGGAACAAATAGCTCTCAGCTGCAGGTGAAGCCTACCAGACCTT
>NC_089873.1:195485000-195642500 GCF_040182565.1 Anser cygnoides
TGACATTTTGAATAATAACATAAATTAACTACTCCGAATATGATCTCAATAGGTATGAGGCTGCCATTGTGCAGTGGAGGTTGACTCATCATCCATATTAAGGGACAATGTTTTTCTGAGTATTTCACCTGTGTGCACTAATTTGTCCTGTCAGTGAGGCTGAGGCAATTCTAGTGATTATTTTGCAACTGGATTTTATTTTGATGCAAAGAGAATTTTATATTGCTGGCTAGATACTTGAAGGTGTCTGTTGCTGTTAGCTCATTTTACCTCCGCGGTTATTCTTTCAAGGACAACTGGAGACAGGTCATATATTAATATTTATTATATCAAGAATGAGAGTGATTGCAATGTTGGCAGCTCATCTATAGCTGCATTAATATAGCAAAACTTTTTCTTCCTGCTATGGAGATTTCTGTGGCTTTATTTTATCCATTTTTTTGTTGTTGTTTTTCTGCAATTAATAGTTTACCTTTTTTAAAAAATTATTATTATTATTTTTTAAAGCCTATATCCTTACCCCATCCCCATCAAGCATAATGGAAAGGAAGAAGATTCTTTTTGTCCCTTCCCAAGACAGCAATGGGTATTTTGCCTACAGAAAGATGGAAGAAAGATGCCACGGGTGGTAAGGCAATGGAATATGCAATGTATCAACATGGATTATAGAGTATGTGCTTCTGCTATGACTTGTTGCATGGCCAGGGGCCAATGACTTTGACTCAGGCCCTTGATAACATTCAATGCTTAACTTTCACCTACAGAAATGCAACGGAGGAAGTGTGCAGTTGCTCCAGGCACATCCAGGTGTCAGTTTGTTTCTGTCCGGTCTATCACAGTCTTGGAAGACAACACCTAAGGGTTGTTTTTGCCAGAGAGGAATTTCTGCATCTGTGCAGGCATGGGGTGAACAGGGAGTGGAGCCTGTCTTGGCAGAGGGTTAGTGTCACTCATCTAATTGGCTTAAATTCATTGATGATGGATTTCAGACTCTTGGCAGTGATGGTCAACACTGTTTATTGTCTAGCCATCAAAAGCCTGTTGTGATGGCAAAACTTTGCATTATCATCCAGACCTTATTCTCTTTGTTCTTCACTGCAGCAACCTGCTGCTCCAGCTTCTCTGAGCAGCTCACTGCTGCTCCATTTCTTTCCAATCTGGTAGTGTGACTGGTGCTAAGCTAGTTAATTGGTGGCATCAAATTGTCAGAACTGACCTTTAAAACTCATACTTCAGTGTAATGAATGTAAGTGAGTGAGATGGGCTGGTCATACCCCTCAGACTTGTTCAAAGATTTTGATAAGCAACCTGGGAATAAAGTAACACTTTCTAATTCTCACAACTACGATAGAAAATTTTCTCTCTCTTTCTCTTTTTAATAAAAATGTATAACCTTGCCTATTGTGTCATATATAACACATAAACAGATTATATTGTTTAAATAACAACCTGTGGTCTGCATCGATGGCCATCCTCTTCCTCCTGCCTCCAAGATGGATACACATTCACAGAAAACACAGGCTCTTTTGTGTCTCTGTGTGAATTCTGGGCTGGATGATGGGGGTTAAAAAATGGAGGTCTTGAGCTGTTGAGTGAGTGGGATGTGTTTGCTTGAGATGATGACTGCTGAATTGGGGGTGACCATATCACAGTCACCATCTGTAACATTACTTTGCTTTTACTAGAGCAGAGACGTTGCAGACCAGTCTGCTAGACCAGACCAGAAATCCAAGTATTTTCTCCTTTAACCTTGCAGATAATCCAGAAACTTTGTAATTTTTAACTATAGCCCATTTCTCATTCAGAATAAGAATTGGGATATTGTATTCCTTAATAACTGTGTTATATTGCTCTTTGCTTGTAGACTCTCAGCAGTGGCTTGATGGCTAAGTTCATCTTTGTAGCTTCTGCTCCAGAAGAATCACTGCTGAATTCAAGATGAGTTGCCTGGGAGACCGACTAATGCAATTCAAAATGCAATGTCGTGCAGACTGGTTGCATGCTGCCTAGTATATGGCCAAGTTTTTTTCTACAGAAGACCTAATTTCAGAAATTCCTGGATGCTTCCTGCTCTTACACTTTTTCCATTGAGCAATCTAATCACGTCTCAAGTATCACCTGTTTGGTGTCTTGTCTCTAAGAAAGGTGAAAGAGGTTTTCTCCTACCACTGTATTTTTGTGTAGTTATGATTTTAATGGACACCTGCACTGGTGCTATCATCTTCCATTTTAAATGTTCCAATGAAGATTTCCAGTGTTCGGTGCCATTGGAATCAATGACAGTGACAGCTTTGAAAATATAACTCTTTAATGCATTAGCTAGACTAGCTAGGGAAGTAGTATTACTTGTTGCTTACTAATGTCCAGAAATGTGAATAAGATCTGTGATGCATTGACTGGTATACTATAAAGGCTAGGATATGTCATATCTTGAAGAACTGACTGTCAAAAAATAAAGCAAGCTCCATGGTCTTCTCCTTCCACTCTGCCTATCTGCCTTTTCTGCATGTAGGATTACCCTGTTTGGGATATTTCATCATTTTCTGTCATTCTCTCTAATTTTTTTCCAGGTCATTCAAATGTGTTGCTGGGTAGAAGAAGAAAGATCATGAAAATCAGCCTAACCTGCAGGAGCAGCTCTGAGATGTGTTGGCTCTGCCAGGTTGTTGCCTCCACCCCCACGCACTGGCATTTGGAAAAGAGGAGCATCAGCTCCTCGGTGCCAACAGCTGTCTCATCACGCACTGATTCATTTGTCAGCTGTGACTCTGACGGCTGGAGCACACTGGTGACCTATGAGCTGCCTTCTCCATACATAACAGACTGGCTGTTTAAACTGACAGGAGATAAGCAGCAAGTATCTGACTTTCCACCCCAGAGCAAGATTCCTCTGTATTGTACCCCCAGCGAGGGTTGGGGGATCCTGAAAGAGGATGGACAAACACCGTGTGCAAATAAAGCATGCTTCAGACTCCCTAACCTGGCTTGAAATGGTTTGTTTCATTTTATCTGATAGTATAAGGCACACCACAGACTTCAACAATGTACATGACACATAGCCCCTGCAAACAACAATCCTGCCAGCTTCACCAGTGAATATCTAGGGAAGGACTGTAACAAATTTTCTTGAATATTGTCCAGAAACAAGCTTTATATTGCTGCTATCTGTATGGTCATTTCACTAGTCTGTATTTAGAGGACTGGGAAATGGTGTCCCTACTAAAAGCCAGGCTTAGTACAATCTTGTAACTCTTCTCAGGAAATATGCCCTTTAGGTCCTATATCTTTTTGGCTTTTACTTAGGTTTATTTCATCAGATGAAAACAAAAAACATTTTTATATTTCTGTGTGTGCATCCTCATGCCCTTTCCATAGTGTGTGAGTGGTGGGCAAGTCTGTGTGGCACCGTCCCCACCCCACCAGGAAGCTCCAGGGGCATTAAGATACAGGCACACCAGCAAGATGTAATCAAGGGGAATGTGTGCAGGACGGAGCTGTGTGCCTAGGGCAAAACAGGAAAAAAAAAAAAAGGGCATCAAAAAATGAAGCCATCAATCCAAGTCACTAGCTGCCTCAGATCAGTGCAGACGTGCTGCAGGTCGCTGTCACTGGCTGGCTACCAGTGCAGGGCTCCTTTGCAGAAGGATGCTGGTGTGGAATAGCCCCGTGAGATACGACTGGAGGAAAAAGGTCAAGGGGATGAAAATTGTATGAAAAAGCCTGATTTGGATGTGATGGAGCTTAATAAGCACTGGGCTGTGATTTTACTGATGATGCTCTATGCCCAACTCTGCAAAATGCAGTCACTTGCTGCTCGTTTGTATACAGTGCTCTGCTGTGCTTCTTGTTCCTTCTCCCTTAAATGCAGACCCAGCTTTCCCTGTGGCCTTTCTGGGTGAAAATGCTAGCAAGAGAGATGTGCATTAACTCTTGGTGTCCACAGCCGGCCTCCAGAGAGCTCCTCCAGCCAGCTCTGGCTTTGGCACGCAGGCTGCTGTGCTCCTGCCCCTCCTGTTGCTCCTCTGCTACCCTGCTGCAGGAGTGCTGCTCTTTGCCTCTGCTTTTTGGGCGCTCAGACCTCCCTGTTCATTGAAGTCAACAGAAAAATCCCTGCTGTCAACCAGATGTCAAGGCATGGACCCTTATCAGAGTCGAAGACATGGAGCAACCCATAAACCCATATACTCTTTGATTCCCCGCCTGTGTTTTACTGCTCTGCTCATCAGCTGCAGGCATTTTACCAGCCATTACCCTGACCACAGACTGTAAAATCATGTATTTATGTGGGTATTTTAACAGCTCAGGCTTTAATTTGTCTGGGTAAGCAAATGTGATCATGTTTTAAATTAAAAGTTTGGCTCATAGAAGGTAAACTGCATGGACATAGCAAAATTTTTAAGGCATTTCAGGACTCTGTGATGTATTCCATCTGCAGCTAAAAAGTGTTTGTGAAGAGCAGGTGAATTAAATAGATTAAGCCTGGGCTCAGTTTTGGCCATGGGCAGCAGTGCACAGGGAGAGGTCCCAGTGTGGGGCTGTGCCTGATGGGATTCTCCAGATGCACCACAATGTTTCCATCAGCATCCTCACAGCGAGGCTAAAATCAGCGAGCATAAGGAAGTTGTAGGTGAGGGTGGCATGACACCAAGCAGTAGTGGGAACTGCATGGCCAATCAGAGCTGTCAGGAGAATTTGGGTCTCTTCAGGAAAAACCATTTTTCCTCCCTCCTGTGCAGAAGGAGCCTTTGAGGTTGGCCACATGGTTGAGAGCACAGTCAACCCGCAGGGCTGATGTGGCTGTGGGTACTTGGAGCAGGCTTGAGGAGGCCTGGTGGGAATTCACTGCCGAATCATGGAATCAAAGCCCTCCAAGATCATCTGGTCCAACCATCCCCCTGCCACCAATTTCACCCACTAAACCATGTCCCTAAGCACCACGTCCAACCTTTTCTTGAACGTCCCCAGGGACAGTGACTCCATCACCTCCCTGGACAACCCGTCCCAATGCCTGACTGCTCTTTCTGAGAAATTTCTGAGAAAAATTCTGAGAAAATTCTCCTCATTTCCAACCATGCTGCATGCCTCCTGGACTATGGAGCATGAAGAAGAATGATGTTCTGTAGAAGTTATCTATCAGGCAGGCTGGCCTGGGGTCCTTCCCTCAAGGTCCCACTCAGAAGAAACATTTGCTGAGAAGAGAGGATTTGCAGACAGCCCGCGTTCAATCCCAGTTTGGGTTGTCCATGAAGGAAATGTATAAGGGAGATGGTGGTGTTTTGGAGTAACTCTCAGCCAAATGGGGCCAAGGTTTTCACACCAAACCCATGGGATGGGGGACAAGCCTAGAAAGCAGACAGGTTGCCCAGAGAGGTTGAGGGACCCACCTCCCTCCTTGAAGATCTCCAGAAGCTGCCTGGACGTGGTCCTGGGCAGCCTGCTGTAGGTGTCCCTGCTTGAGCAGGGGTGGGACCAGATGGCTCCACAGGGCCCTGCCAACATCAGCTGTTCTGTGATGCTGTGACTCTGTGATTACAGTGACATGGGAGTCCATTGTCAGTCCCCTATGAAATACTTGGAGAAAAATGAATTTTCTGCATGCCTCAAGGGAGGGATAACAAATAAGATTGGACAGGTGATTTTGTCTCTGTATGCATGGCATCACAAAGGCCACGCTGAGGAACTGGAAATGGTTCAGGGAAGGGATTTAGATGACAATAAATTTGAGCCAGGCTCTCCTGCTTTCCTCTTGGCCACTGGAGGTGCCTGTGGGAAGTGACACATTGCATCCCAACGTGGGCTCTGGGGTAGCTTGAACCTAAGACAATCCGTAAATGTTCATTTCTCCCATGACTCTGGGGTGCCCAGAGTCACAGATACAGAGATGACAGTGTGCCAGGTATGTCCCACCCCAGCTGTGTGTGTGGTTTCAAGGGTGTAGAAAGGCTGGTGAAGACACAGCAAAGCCCCATACAAACAATGCAATGTTTAGAGGAAATGCTGCATTGTGTGAGCTTCAAAGGGTTTGGTTCATTCACACTACTGGAAATAAAACTGAAATATAATTTCATTGTGACCTGCAAAACCTTTACAGGAAGAAAATATGGTTAGCAAATGGCTTGTTAAGTTCAGGACAGAGGAAGGTATAATGAAATCTGGTGTTTGGATGCTGAAGACAGAAAATTTGTGTGAGTAAAAATAAGGCACTACTTTTAATTTGGCACAACTTGTCACAGCAGTGGGCAATGGGGGAAGGAGCAGGCTCTCCACCTCCTGAGGTTTCCCAGAAATGGAGGATATCTCTCTAGAAGACAGTCTTTAGCTCTAGTCAAACACGAACTATTATAGGCTCAGGAAGGAGTGCAAGAGTATTGTGTAATGGCTGTGACAGCTGAGGTGAGGGATCCTACCATTCCCTGAGGGGCTTCAACTTCTTGATCAATGAGCAAAAGGATTAGGAACTTATTTGGTCTCACAGCAGTCATCGATTGCTTTTTGCAACTCCCCAATTTAGATGTGCACATCAAGCAGAGGGACAAGCAACAAGGCTGGTTAGGTGCACTGCCTGTCACTGCAATAAGCAGAGATCCTACTGGAGTTATAGAAATGCAAAATCTATTTATTAAATTAAAGCAGTCCCACTGAGGTGCCAATAGACACCAGGAGTGTTTTCCGAAAGAAGACTTGTTGGAGCTTCCATCTTCCAGTAAAAGTAGCCGTCATGTGCCAAGTATGCCTTTTACAGATACTCGTCCAACCAATACTTGTTCATATAAAAAAATGGCCTGAGTGGGAGATGCAGAAAATAGGGAAGCCTCTTCAAGGTAGGCAGAGATCACTGAATCATAGAATGGCTGAAGTTGGCAGGGATCTCTGGAGGTGTGGTCAGTAACAACACTGTGTTGTTTTCAGCATGCAGTCGACACAGATGATGCAGGCATATCACAAGCCTCGACGTTCCTACTATCTTGGTGACACCCTGCCCCTTCCTGCTTGTCCCCAGCCCTGGGACTGTGCTCAGCTCTTTGCCAGGTGGGGGAATTCCTTGTCCGTGTGCTGTGAGGGGGGTTGGCAGGGATTTACAGGGAGGACATGGGAGCACCATGGGCATTTGAGATGCCATATTTGCATTCTGGGCTTTTCCCCAGCATTAACCTGCACCCTGGTCAAATAAATCTGCCTCAGCTTTATGCCAGTGGCTCCTCTACTGTATCAAATTCAGGTAAGGACTTAATTTGACTGTGCAGAAAGGCATAGCTGTTCATCTGGAGATTCATTTGCTGCTCACTTTAGTTTTTCTACTGACAAGACATACGCAGTAATTTAAATATAACATATATATCAAAACTTGCAGGGCTATAATAAGCAAACCCATCTGAAATGATCTGACGTTCTCTGGAGAAAAGCTGAGATTGCTGTTTACTCTTTAAACAAAATCAGCCAAGGATTTCAGGTGACCCAAGCCACGAGTTCAGAAAATAAACTGCCTGTGTTATGCTGAGCCACTCCATTAGTATGGATGCCAAGAGGCGCTCTGCTCATCAGTTACACAGAGTACGAGTGATTTCACATGCTAATGTCTTCTTTCCATCAGTGTCCTACAAATGGAGTCGCAACAGCATCCTGCAGCCTTACTGGGATGCTTGTCTTGTTGAAGAATTACAGTAGAAATCTGCACTGAATCCTCACCCTGGCCACCTGAGAGGAGGGTGAGTTTAAAAAAAAAAAAAAAGACCCAGACCAACCTCACCAGCTCCCCTGGGAGCTGCAGTGCCTTGCTGCTGAATGCGATTATTTCCAGATGAGCTTACAGCAATTTGAATGAATATTTTAAGAAGACAGGAACAGCCCCCAGTAATTACAACTACACCAGCTTAATTTACAAAACCCTGTAAATCTGTTGACATGTGATAATAGGGGTATTTCTTCCTGGTTCTGATATTAGATTTCTACAGCTTTGGTACCTGTGGTGCCTTTCATTGCTAATTTCCTCCTAAGCACCCTTCCTTTTTTGAAGATGCACAAAGGAAAAAATTTTCTTTGAGTCTCAACTCTGTGGAAATGCACCGTGAGAGCATATATATGCAGGTTTTCCTCCTGGGAAAGGGCAACAGTTGTATCAAATGTTTTGTATTTTCCAATGGCTTTGTATTTTACAAAAAGCTAAAATTCTGGAGAGGAAAGGAAAGGAAAGGGAAAGGAAAGGGAAAGGAAAGGGAAGGAAAGGAAGGAAAGGGAAGGAAAGGGAAGGAAAGGGAAGGAAAGGGAAGGAAAGGGAAGGAAAGGGAAGGAAAGGGAAGGAAAGGGAAGGAAAGGGAAGGGAAGGAAGGGAAGGAAAGGAAGGAAAGGAAAGAAAGGAAAGGAAAGGAAAGGAAGGAAAGGAAGGAAAGGAAAGGAAAGGAAAGGAAAGGAAAGGAAAGGAAAGGAAAGGAAAGGAAAGGAAAGGAAAGGAAAGGAAAGGAAAGGAAAGGAAAGGAAAGGAAAGGAAAGGAAAGGAAAGGAAAGGAAAAGGAAAGGAAAGGAAAGGAAAGGAAAGGAAAGGAAAGGAAAGGAAAGGAAAGGAAAGGAAAGGAAAGGAAAGGAAAGGAAAGGAAAGGAAAGGAAAGGAAAGGAAAGGAAAGGAAAGGAAAGGAAAGGAAAGGAAAAAGGAGAAGGACGGGAAAAGGAGAAGGACGGGAAAAAGGAGAAGGAAAGGAAAGGAAAGGAAAGGAAAGGAAAGGAAAGGAAAGGAAAGGGAAAGGAAAGGAAAGGAAAGGAAAGGAAAGGAAAGGAAGGAAAGGGAAAGGAAAGGAAAGGAAAGGAAAGGAAAGGAAAGGAAAGGAAAGGAAAGGAAAGGAAAGGAAAGGAAAGGAAAGGAAAGGAAAGGAAAGGAAAGGAAAGGAAAGGAAAGGAAAGGAAAGGAAAGGAAAGGAAAGGAAAGGAAAGGAAAGGAAAGGAAAAAGGAAAGGAAAGGAAAGGAAAAGGAAAGGAAAGGAAAGGAAAGGAAAGGAAAGGAAAGGAAAAGGAAAGGAAAGGAAAGGAAAGGAAAGGAAAGGAAAGGAAAGGAAAGGAAAGGAAAAGGAAAGGAAAGGAAAGGAAAGGAAAGGAAAGGAAAGGAAAGGAAAGGAAAGGAAGGAAAGGAGAAGGACGGGAAAAGGAGAAGGACGGGAAAAAGGAGAAGGAAAGGAAAGGGAAAAGGCGAATGTGAAGGGAAAGGAAAAGAGAAAGGGGAAGAGGAAGGGGAAGGGAAAAGAATCTACTTTAAGCAACAACCACTCAGGAATTTAGATGACTTGCAAAATGCCAAGGCTTGGCTATACAAAACTCTGTACCCACAGACCCAGAAGGGAGCTAGTCACTCCTAGATAGCTTTGAGAGTCTGGGTCTGAAAGTCTGATTGGAGAAAACAGTGAATGAAAACCCAGGTTTTCTTTTGCAATCACAGTTTGCTCATGGGGGAAACCACCATATTTCTCAGACTAATGAGAGCCATAAGTGGATCACATTATCTGTTTTTGATGCTGTAGTTATTCAACACTTTCTTCAAATTAGTCATTAATTCCCCTGGAAAAAAAATAATAAAAATCAGGCCTTAATATATTTGTCTTAAAAAATAATTATAATCTACGGTCACCACATGGTTGCTGTCTGTCCCACAACAACTATTCCTTTAGCAAGAGGAACCATCAGGCAAAGTATACCTGGCCTTACTGCTCGTACTGCAAACACGAACTCCCAGAGAGCATCTGCAGAGCTCTGCCCAGCTGGCGGTGGTGCTGGGGCTCCCTGGGTGAGTTTGGTGCAGGAGGAGGCAGCAGCAGTGCAGTGGCTGGGGACCTGAGGGTGACTGGAACATAATCATGAATAAAACGTATGGGAGAAATTGACTACATGATCCAAAACATTTTGAACATAATTAAATTGTGCTTGGAGCTTTCCCTGACATTAATCAAACAGGTTATTAAATGCTAATATAAGTGAAACTTAAGAAAATATGATGACCATAAAATCCAAATATTATAATGTATTTCCCTCCTAGTGCACTATAAACACCATATTAATCTTGCTGCACCGACTGCAAGCTATTTCTACCTTGGTGTTTTTGTCCCATCCCCTAAACTATTGCAATCCATCCACTACTTCAGCTTTCTGTAATGGATTGTAAAAAGTCCTCTGTGTAGGATGCTGAGTGAGTGATCAGAAGAATCGGACTTTTTTTCCTGCCTTTTCAAGATTTTCGTGCATTATCTCTAGTGACTCATGTGCCTCAGTTTTTCCAGGTGTGCTTCAGGGGAGAATGAAAATAACCCACCTCCAGCATACGAGCAGCCTCTCAGGAGAAACAGCAGCTTTTGGTTATTACTCTAAACAAGATTTTCTGCTGCGAAGGATCCACTTAGAGCCGTCCCTGTTCCCTCTGTCCTCTGGGTAGGAAGTCTCTGCTCAGGCTGCTAATGGCTTGCTATTTTCTTCCTATGGAAAAACAACAAGCAAGCAAACAAACAAACAGGCAAAAGACCATAATCAGCAACACTGTTCATATTACAAATTAAGTTGCCACAGGAAATTTATAGATTTTCATATGAAAATTTCATTATATGTGTGTAGATATAAAGATTTTCATTCCTTTCCACATAGCTCTTTGCAGATCTGCACTAAATAATGAATTTCAATGCCAGTGCTGTAAAAGTGTCAGTCAGCAGCTCTGTTGCTTCTGGGTCTGATGGTAATAGATGGGCTAAGAAATCTGGACACGTTCATTTCGCCAAGGGACCGCGTGCTCCTGGAGGTAATGCACATCGGATGAGATGTCACACTCTCTGGAGAAGTGCAGAGGCATTCAGACAAGCCAAATTCTCTGCTGTTTATATTCTCCTTTACCAATCAGGATGTCAGGATGGAGGCTGAATTTATAAATACTGGAATGGGGTTTGTAACATGACAGAAACTTTTGGAGAAAAGAAACGTGTTAGAGATTTTGCCTTATTATGTCCCAAGGAAAACTGGTTGATTATCAGGGAGGGTAGTGATAGAACAAGGAGTAATGGTCTTAAAGTAAAAGAGGGGAGATTTAGATTAGATATAAGGAAGAAATTCTTCACTCAGAGGGTGGTGAGGCCCTGGCACAGGCTGCCCAGAGAAGCTGTGGATGCCCCATCCCTGGAGGTGTTCAAGGCCAGGCTGGATGGGGCTTTGG
This sequence comes from Anser cygnoides, assembly GCF_040182565.1. NCBI lineage: Eukaryota > Metazoa > Chordata > Aves > Anseriformes > Anatidae > Anser > Anser cygnoides. The sequence goes on from NC_089873.1 coordinate 195,496,174, forward strand.
GCAGCCTGGTCTGGTGGGAGGTGTCCCTGCGCATGGCACGGGGTTGGAACTGGGTGGGCTTTAAGGTCCCTTCCAGCCAAAACCTTTCTGTGATTTTATGCTCATAACTTAAATCAAATAAATATGTTTGGATGGGGAAGTAAAGAGATTTCAGGAAAAGAAAAAAGTGCTCCAAGCACCACACAGTGAGGGTAATTCTGTAAGAGAGAGGATTGCAAGGAAGAAAGCAGAAAACAGCATCTGGCTGTGTTTTGTGGGGCACAGGTTTGTGAATGCAAGAAAACAGTCTCAAGAATCCTCACCAGTGCTTTGGAGATAACTGTCTCCAACTAGCACCAGTTCTTGACTCAAGTTTGTAAGCTGGTTTTGGGTCAGTGGTAGCTTCCCGATGAAAAAGAAAGAGGAAAAAAATCTGCTCTGGAATTGGTGAGAGCCAGGGAGATGGCTATGATTTCACTGTGGCTGTGGAAGCATGAGTAGCACAGGGAGGGGAGACCACGCTGGGATGCTGTTTTAGGTTTGGCTGTGGAGCCCGCGTGTTGCAGTGAAAAGCAGATGCAACAGTCTGACGCGCATCTCATTTGCTTTCTGCCTTTCCATCTTTTTGCCTATCATGATCTGACTAATCCTTTAAATATATTTTGCATTCATTTCTCAAATAACCAGCAGACATATGGTGATAATGAGAGCTAGAGAGTTTTTTTTTTTTTTTTTTAATGAACGAGAGCAGCTGGTAAGCAGAACGTAAAATTAAAAATGGAGGGAAAAAAAATAAGCCCAGGGGGATAGATAAGGTTATTAATCACAGCAGAATTCCTCAGCATTCCCCTCTAATGAGAAGAATCAGGTGGGGTAGGATACCAGTGACCTTGAAATAAGTAGGGGACAACCTGTTGCCCTCGGGTAAAAGTAAATGATGGATGTGCTTGGCTGTGTGATGGCTCTGCCCTGTCCCTGTGTGGGCATCCTCATGGGCAGAGGCTCCTCTGGCTGCCCAAGCTACCAGCCCACCACATGTCCCTGCAGACCAAGATGCTCAGGTGGGTTTATTCTACAGAGGGGTGCCGAGGCTGGCAGCAACACGTCTGAAAGGAAAACAATTGGAAATGGGAGAAAAACGCTCCATCACATCCAGGGATAAATTTGCCATTTCCAAGTGGTGCTGCATTGCCGGGAGGGTTTGTGGCAGATGCTCACAGCTTTCTGTCAATGAAAACCATTTCATTTTCTGCTATTTAAACATGTCGTCCCCACCAACACAGAACAACATGAGAGCTTTCCCAGGACGCACTGATTGAGAGGCAGCCGCTGTCTGAACACAAACTGCCTTTCTGCCCAGCAGCCCACTGTTTCTGCTGCACTTATTTTTGAATTCAAGCTTATTTCCATTAATGACTTGAGGCAGACAGAGCCCAACTTATGGTTTGAATGCTAACTTACCTTCACCATGAAATGCATGCTTTCCAAGACTGCTCTCAATCAATCTTCTCCTTCCACTCGCATCCTGTTCTCAGTAGGTAAAAGCCTGCCCCTGCTTGAAACCTCCTGCTCCCACAACTGTGGTCAGCCTGCAGTCGGGGCACCTCGAAGCTCTGTCTCAGACCACTCCTAAGCAAGGGCTGAGGTTCCTATATGCATCATGTGTTCTGTGAGATGGGGAGCCCTGGGCTTGTGGTGGCCCTGAGCACCTCCGGCTGCGTTGGCTCCATGGCTGTATTCGTCCCCTCTTTCAGACCCTGTACTCCTCGTCATACAAAGCTATGTGTATTGTAGGTGCAGACAACTGTTAAGGCAGGTCTGGTGTGCGTATTGTCTTTGTATATGTTTGGCCATAAAAACAGAAATTATCTGGTACAGTTTTAGGTGTCCACAGGTGAGCAAATCCCTAGGTTTCTTCCATAGTCCAAGGACAGATAAAGGTGTTGTGACTTGTCTCCTCCTGATGCAGACATGTGAAGCCAGACAGATTAGTAGCTTCAGAAACTTTTCCCTACTGTGGCCAAATCCAGGACAAAGGACAATCCCAGTCCATCCGTGCGCTCACTGGAGCACCCTTCAACCCCAGTAGCTGTGGGGCAGAAATATAATTGAGGTCCCAATTCCCTGCTCCCCTCAGCAGCCTAAGGACATTTGCAAACACTGCTGGCACCTTCAGAAGATGGAATTGATCCTTTAGGTGCTGGGAATGGTGGGGAAGAATGGGCATAGTCCATGATATAGTCTCTTCTGACAGATCTACAGAGCAAAGCAGCTGGTACATAGGACAAGCATCCACATTGTGTACTTTCCACAGTTTTATCTTACTTCCTACTAGTTCTAGTCTGTCCCCAGGGACTGAAGGCTTACTTGCCATGGTAGTGCATTAGGTGCTCAGGTCCTGGGTTGAATCCTGTAGCTAAACCTTTATTTGAAAGGATCCAGTTCAGACCCACTGTGACTCACTCCTTGATGGCCACCAAAGCTCAGACAAAGGGGCGACTGCAACGTGTGTTCTTGGTCTGAACTGAAGCACCTGTCTAGACACACCTCAAGAATATTTGCTGGGCTGCAGCACGAGCACTGCCCGTTGCTGGTTTCTATGGCACTATTGATCTCACTATTGTCATGCTGAGACATAATGATGATTTACACAAGACAAAAAGAGTCTTTTTTCAGAAAAACATCTCTGTGAAATTCCTAATCTCTCTTTGTCCAGTGTCACACAGATGCTGCAGAGAAGCAGGAGCTGCTGCTCTGAGCAGGAGCCTGTGCCATGTCCTGTCCTCCTTGAACACTCTAGGCACCTTTAACTCCTCTGAGGCTTAGTAAAGGTTACTTTTTTTTTTTTCTTATTATTGAGTAAAATACACATTGTTAAGGCTGCCAAGGCACTGGACCAGCCAACATAACAAAAGATTAAGATTCTTTACAAGGTGAGATCATAAAAATCAGGCTGTATGGGAGAAAGCACTTGTTTGAACATGTTATTTGTAACAGTAGCAGGGAGAATATATGCAGCTGAATGACTGTAAGTGGCTTTCTCTGTACAGTGAAATATAAAAAATCTGCCTAGATGAACTGGATGAGCGATGGAAGTGCTCCAGCCCTCAAGGGAAACTCCCGCTGCCTTGCAGGATCGGGCTCCTTTTGCATCTGGGAAAGGAGAAATTGAAAAGATAACAGTGGGAGATGATTGCCATTGCTAACAGCAGCAAAGAATGAGTGCAGCTGTTTTGGGCTGAGCCCCCTGCCTGGTAGCAACCTTTCTAGGAACAAAGAGATTCTGTGCACTGTGGGATTTAATGCAGGAGGGGATGCAACTTCATGGCGTAGCTGAAGATGCTGGAGACAGAGAAGGGAACTGCTCCAAATCATGGATTGGACTTGGATCAATCCAAATTATGCCAACCTGGGAAGCCTTTGGTGGACATGGGCACCTGGCATGCTGTGGCAACCCAGTGTTGTGCCTGTTTGCTCAGCACCAGCAGTCTCTTCCAGACCAGACTGTGCATGACACGCTCACACCAGGGCTGAAAAGGTCTACTAGGGCTGTCTGTGCCAGGAGATTCCCACCAGCCCTAGTGGGGGATGCAGATTTCCAGGATATGACTGAGTCACTTGCCTCTCATTCACTGCCCTATGAGAATTACAGTGACGTTTTTGCTCCTGCACTGAGAAAGGTCACTCGGTGTGCCTGAGCATTGTACAGCAGCGTGGTGCTCTCCCCTGCCTCTCTCAGGCCCCCATCAATCTCTCAGCAGGGGGAAAGAAGCTCACGTAAAAGGGATGTTTGCAATGATGTTATTCCAATGAGCAACATACAAATAAAATGACATTTAGGCATTGCCTTTGCTTCTCAATAAAATTCTACAGGCAAAATTACCCACAATGGTACTTAAGCCTCCTCGGGGGGGGGTCCATGGCTGTTGGCAGTATTTTCTTTCCTGTCTGCTAGAGTTCAAAGAGAAAAATGCTCCTTATTGTACCTGCATAGTCCACAAGCTTGCTGAACAGATGTGAAACACTTGTCTTAAGAGCACCAGGAGGAAGAGACCTGAAAAACAGCAAAAACGTGCAAAAGGAGACATTTGCAATTATACAAAATTCATCCCTATGATTTAAATGTTTCCATACCTTGTTACAGACTTCAGCATTTGCAAGCAAGAATAAAAGCTCACTGCATTGAACAGCTGTTGGACAACATGTTTGTTCAGAACATAAATATTCTAGGGGCAAAAATCAATACTTGGAGGGGACTGAATGGCTCAGACTATGGTTGAGCATATGGAGGCTGCTATGAAGAGCTTAGCACATTGAAATTGGCTCAGGTCAGTAGGAACAGAAACTAATTTCCAGCTGACACCCTTTCTACGGCCATTAGTTAGAGTCTGTCAAGTTAATATGACCTCTTTTTCCAATTTCAAGAGGGCAAATGCTTCCATTTCCTATTTACAGTGTATTCACCACTGGGGCAAAAGCAATCTTAGCTATTAGAGTGGGAAAAAAAATAGCCACAGGGATGGAAAGAGTTCTTCCAAGTCAGGGCAATTGCATATAGCTGGCAGAAATGAGAAGGAAATGTGTACAGCCACGATGATGCACTGGACAGCAGTGTCAAGAATAGTCACGCTTGCATGAGCTTCTGTGAGCACAGGGTTTGCTTTGTGTGAGGGATGAATAAGTGAGGGAGTGGTGCCACAAAGCACAGGGAACGGGCTGCCTATTTTGCTTTTGCATCCACTTTGTTGTGGGGGAACCAGGAGAAGTCCTGGGCCTCCCCACCTGAGTGAAGGGCAGATGGGCACTGAGTGCAGGTGACCGATGTGATGGGTTATGAACTAGGAAGGCATGAGAAGAACATTGCCAAAAGAAGTTTAAAGAAATGGGATGTTTCTAGAAGTCCTTCGCTTTTTCTGACTGAAAATGCAACTGCTGCTGAGTGGGGACTCACTCACACTCTTTGCTCCAGTGTGGCCAGTTGCTGAACTCTTCAGAGGAAGAAAAACCACGGAGCCCAGCCTGCAGGTTGGATAGCAATTGCAATCGATCAGCTGCTGATAGTTTCAGCACATGCTGAAGCCAGGGGATTTTATCTAACTCTAACTGGGAGCTCGCAGGTGGTAAGCAGGTCTGTCTTCGCCTGCTGGAGGAGAGCTCCTTTCTGCCTTGCTGCAGCAAGATTAATTTATCACAAAAAGTGATGCTTCCCACTCCGAAGATCAAATGGGAGGTGCTGGCTGGGAGAAGTGCTTCAACCTGCAGGTCAGCTGTACTACTGCCTGGCCAAGTCAGACATGCCAGAAAGTTAGAGATGTGACTCAGCCGGCGGTGTTTTGGGAGGAAGCCCATTCCAGAAGGGCTGTTGGGCTGTCAGCCCCATGACTTGCAGTACCACTGGGGTGGGAAGGGTGAAAGGTCCCTCTCTGAGCTGCCCAGCTCCAGTAGGAAGATGCCTGTTCCAGGTACAGCTGAGCTCACACGCAGTGGAGAAGGTCACTGGCACATCCTGGTCTCGATGTGGGTGGCTAAGTCGTTAGATGTTGTGGGACACATTTGCTGGAGGACACAGAAACTTGTTAGGCTGTACAAGACCTCATGAGTGTGTTTCCCTTCTCCTGCTGAGGCTTAAGCCAGTCTTTTCAGGTCTGAGGACAGATTTTTACACATTGGGTCATTTCGGTTTCTCTACAAATAAACAAGTATAAACATGCTAAAATCCCTTTCCATGCGCTACTCATGAGAATACCATAAGCAAACACTTCCACGATCTCTAAAGATTTACAGATAGTGGTTGCTATTTCTCTTTGCCCACTGAGAAACCATTTGCATTTCCACAGGACACTTGTAGCCTCAACCTTGACCTAACAGAAAGAGCGGACAGCTGAGTGTGTAGCATTACTTGAGTATTTTTGAGCCTTTCTCCTTTACTTTTGCACAGATAAACTTTAAATCTCTGTGACCTACTTCCAGCTCTGTTTATCTGCAGCAGATGAGAACTGCCCCGTGCTCCCTGTGCTCCTGCACTTGGTGGCTGAGGAAGCCCTGCTGACCCACAGCCCCGTGTCCCCCGTGTCCTCCCCTCTCACCTTCCAGCAGGTGGTGGCACCGCAGCCAAAATACAAATTAAAACATGATTAATACAAAAACAAAATTAATACAATCTGGTTGAGGGGATCGAGTGCACCCTCAGTAAGTTTGCAGACGACACCAAGTTAGGTGCGTGTGTCGATCTGCTCGAGGGCAGGAAGGCTCTGCAGGAGGATCTGCATAGGCTGGACCGATGGGCTGAGGCCAACTGTATGAAGTTCAACAAGGCCAAGTGCCGGGTCCTGCACCTGGGGCACAACAACCCCAAGCAGCGCTACAGGCTGGGAGATGAGTGGCTGGAAAGCTGCCTGGCCGAGAAGGACCTGGGAGTACTGGTTGATAGTCGGCTGAATGTGAGCCAGCAGTGTGCTCAGGTGGCCAAGAAGGCCAACAGCATCCTGGCCTGTATAAGAAGCAGTGTGGCCAGCAGGTCGAGGGAAGTGATTGTGCCCCTGTACTCGGCTCTGGTGAGGCCGCACCTCGAGTACTGTGTTCAGCTTTGGGCCCCTCGCTACAAGAAGGACATGGACGTGCTCGAGCGAGTCCAGAGAAGGGCAACGAAGCTGGTGAGGGGTCTGGAGAACAAGTCTTACGAGGAGCGGCTGAGGGAGCTGGGCTTGTTCAGCCTGGAGAAGAGGAGGCTCAGGGGCGACCTTATCGCTCTCTACAGTTACCTTAAAGGAGGCTGTAGAGAGGTGGGGGTTGGTCTGTTCTCCCACATGCCTGGTGACAGGACGAGGGGGAATGGGCTAAAGTTGTGCCAGGGAGGTTTAGGTTGGATATTAGGAAGAACTTCTTTACCGAAAGGGTTGTTAGGCATTGGAATGGGCTGCCCAGGGAGGTGGTTGAGTCCCCATCCCTGGAGGTCTTTAAAAGACTTTTAGATGTAGCCCTTAGTGATCTGGTTTAGTGGAGGACTTGTTAGTGTTAGGTCAGAGGTTGGACTTGGTGGTCTTGGAGGTCTCTTCCAACCTAGACGATTCTGTGATTCTGTGAAATACACCACAGAAAAAGCACAGCCGGCACAGAATGAGGCTAATATCAGCTGGCTATATTAGTTTCTTTCCTGAGCCCTTGAAAAAAAAAAAAAAGCCTTCCTTTCTTTGCAAGCTGACTCTATGTGGTGTAGATTATATCCATCATGCTCTTGTCTGTATTACTCGCATTAATCTGGTACAGTGTGGGAAGAAAATGTGCCCCTGAGACTAAGCATGTACGTAACTTTAACTACCAGCTGCCAACGTGGATGCAAAGTTATATCTTCCAACTAGGCATAAAACCCCGTGGATAGTGACACTAAGTAGCTATCTTGTATGCAACACAAGCATTACATTTGTGTTAGTGTGTTGACACATCATTATATTTCTCAACAAGGCAAATTAGAGCAATGATGTGAAATTTTGTCTTGAGAGCATGAATATTTTTTATGGGTCTGGGAACCAGCATTAAAACAGATTCTAAAATGGGATGTAAATATTATAATGATGAGTTATTCCTTCCTGCTTACTAAGAAGCAACAGACATCATGGCAGAAGCCAGCACATCCCATAAGAATTATTTGCCTTATTTTTTAACAACTGTTGCATATACTGATTGTTTTTAGTTTGTAGGTACCAAAGGACATGGATCCCCAAAGGAAAACTCCCTTCATTTTGTACATGGGCAGCCACGGCTAGCCATCACCTCAGCTAGCTCCCTTTTTCTGCACTTGCAATGAAGATATCCATGTGAAATCTTCCTTTTCTATCTTTATTTTTTTTTTTTTAGTTTTTACTTTATTTTTTATTTTTTCTCTACCACAATATATGCTTCAGGGTCTAGCCACATGGCACCTTGTGCTATAGGTGTCTAGAGGGATGTATTCCCCACATCCTTCAGATTGCCAGGTGGATGATGCATGTTGCCAGAGCCATTGTGGTATACTGTTGGGATTGCAAAACACTTCACCTGCCCTGACCCTCAGAGCTAGGGGCATCATTTTGCCTTGTGGTACCACTGCCTTCACCAAGAAAGAGGACTGGGATCAGGCAGGACAGCAGCCACCGTGCTACATTACCATTTTGGGGCCCTACCTCTCCCTGCTAGTGCTGTCATCAAGCCATCTATTTTGATTAGCCAACAGGTCTCCTGAATGATTTCCTAAAATGCACCTTCACAGAAAGTTGAACAACCACGTGAAATCTGAGCAAGCAAATGTAGAAGCTAGTAGTCCAGAGGAGACCTGTTACCATGTGTGCATACCTGCTTGATTTCCCCTCCTTCTGTTTTCAAAGAGGTGTGTTTCAACAAGAAAATATTTAGGGCTGGGTCTCCTGAGATGTTCTTCTGCAAATTCATTGTGCCGCGGGCATTTGGAGTTTGGGTGGCTATGTTTAAGCTTCCAGGTTGCTGGATGTTGGCACCTGCTTGGACTGCACCCTGCTTCCAGAGGGGAAGGGATGGGCGAGCACCTCCATGCCCTGTTTTTCACACAGAGAAAACATACAACAGCAGGGCATCATGCTGCGTGTTCATTGCTCACATAGGTGAAGCAATGGGATTTTGTCCTTACATTTACTAACATGTATAAATTTAGTAGTAGTTTCTGTTCAATAAGTATTTCTGATACCTAATCTGACCTTCTGCTTCACACAGGACTCGTTACTCACTTTGAACCTATCCATTTTATTTGATCAGAGCAGGACCTGCATTTTTCCACAAATAATGTTTGAAAAACTCATGCAGTCTTCATGTAAAACCACAAAAGGAGACAGAACATACTGTTTCCCTTGGTCATTTCTACTGTTGGTTAACCATCCTTGTTCTTAAAATTGTATTCCTTATTTCTCATTTAAATGCATCTGACTTCAGTTTCCAGCTGCTGCAACTCATTTTTTCTCTGCAAGATGAAGGAGACCTATGTGAGAGGTCATATTTCCTCTGTGGTCAGGCCACCCTCCAGCCTTCTCTTTGATACAGGAACTACAAGGACTGCTTCAAGCCTAGTAAAGAATTTCCCTTAGCTCTCAAATAATTTTAATTAATATTTTTTTTTGCATCCTCTCCTATTTTTATTTTTATGCTTTAGTTGAGCAGCATATTCCTCCAGCAGTTTATGTGAATGGAAATGAGCCGAGGTGCCAGCTGCTGCCTGCTGCTGCCACCCCCAGTGGGACCTCACTGCTCTCCAGTCTGTGCACTTTGACTCCTCACCCCATGTGTTTCAGAAACCCTGAGGACTGCATCTCTTTTTCCCAGATACAAACCTTGATGCTTTACTGTTCACAACACTAAATTTTGTGGTTTGCTTGCTGATAGTTTAAGGCAAAAGCAGAAAAACATTTCAAGAAAAGGACCTTGAATCCAGGTTTCTCTCAGTGTCTTCTACCCTCACTACTGGGCTGCAGGGACTCTTTGTTCATTTGCTTTTTGTTTCTTCAAATCCACCCTTGTGACCACAGGACTCAAAAGTGATTCTGTGGCAGACCCAATGCCATCCCAGAGGTTCAGGTACTCCCTTGGGCAGGAGGAGGTTCAGTCTGAACTTATCCAGGTTGAGGAGGACTCGAATTTGTGTCTGCCCCTCTCTGGGTGATTGCTCTGACCACCAGCCTCTTCTATCACCTTCAGCTTGAACATGAGGAATGCAGGAGTTATATGTATGCAGCAGAAAGGGGAGCAGAATTTTGTCCTGGATCTCAGGCTCCCCTGTGCACCTTGGGAGAGAGGCTTAAATCTGTTTTACAGCAGACCTGGAGTATCTAAATCCCAAACTGAGATGCTCCCCTCTCATTCACTGCAGAGGAGCCTTTGGTGACCAGCCCAGGTCTGTAACCCTGAGGCTGGTGGCCAGGGGTGCTATTTAGTTCTTTCATTGAGCTGGGATCAAGTTCACCACTTAAACATCCCATTTTCTTTCTGTAAAACAGGTCTGGCAATGATTCCCCATCCCAGAGGAATGGCGCAGTATGAGATTTGAGATGTGTGAGTATGATGGGGTGAATTCTGCTTCTTAAACGCCGTTTACTTTGTGTATAGAGAAGCTTTCAGCAAAAATATTACATTGTACTTAACCCCTCCCCCCCAATAGTATCTTTTCACTTAATAGTTACTGGTGATTATAAATTCTTAATTAAAGTAAATAAAACTGCAAAGCCAACGCTAAATTGTCCTCTTGTGTGTCTCCATGTAGCTCTGGGGAATATAACACTAGTTCAGTGCTGTGAATGAACAAAATTCAGCCCATGGCTATTTTAGCTTGGGTTTGAAATGTCTTCCTTGATCTTTTGTTAGTTATTTCTCTGAGAGACATGCAAATGTTCCAGAGGTAAAAACGGAAAGACATATGAGTGAACAAATAGTGGACAATACTGCCTGCAGAGTTCCAGTGTTCGTGCATTAAAGTATAATAGCCATTGTGCAGGCTGGCATGTCCCAGAAAATCCTTGGATAGCACAGCTAAGGTAGGTCACAGCAAACCCTGACAGATGACCCATTTGCGTTGTGCACTTTTTTCTTAAAAATGCCAAAATTGTGTAATTTGATTACAAAATGCAACGGAGATACAGAGTTCAGGATATTGAACAATGTTTTAGAAAAAAAATGAAACAAAAAGAATGCAGACCAGATTTCTAGATCATAGGACTTAAATGCAGTGGTTTTCAGCTATGGATGCAATTTTTTCCTCCTAATGAGCAGCTGTTAAGAGAGGCAGAACAGGAAAACCTTTCCTTTGAGTGCCAGCCAACATTTGATTTCCTTGCCCTTATAGTTCTACGAAAATTAGTTTTTAATCTAGACAGTTAATATCAATGAGTGAAACACTGCTTCCCTGTCTCTCTTCTAAATGACTTTTACATTTCTGACTCAGCCAAGGTCTTCTCAATGAAAAGCAGAAGAGTCTCTATCAAATAGCTGAAGCAACTTGTAATACATACATGAGAACTGTGATAAACACCGGGGTTGGTTTTGATACTAGCATTAGGTGAATATGTATCTGTTGTAAATAGGATCACTCAGAGGGATTCAACTAGTCTGAATTAAGAAGTTATTTTATTACAGGAACTGCAAGTTTGTGTTAGAAAATTTTCAGATTCTTTCCACCATAGTCAAAAAAAAAAAAAGGAAGAGGTTATTGAGAATTTCCTTCACCTTCCACACAGTACAACTGGACAAGACCCGTAGGATATGGTCCATGACAGGAAAGCAGTCAATGACACCTAAAATTTATGAGAATGTTTCTAAGACAAAAGCAGAACAGAAAGTTCCAGGTTTTATTTTGTATGTCTTGTAATTCTCAAATATTGATCTCACCATTTATGGGCTGTCTGGCTCTTCACTCCTGATAATTTCCTAAGTGCATACAGGGACAGAGTTAAATAAAAGTCAAAGCAATTCCAAATAAATAGATATTTGCCCTTAGCATTGCTTTTATTGTTCCAAAGTGAAAGTTTCTAGTGAAAAAATTATCATCAACAACAGCAACAATACATTGTTTATCACTTCTCATCCTGAAAAGAAATTCTTCAGCCCTGTTCGTACTGAAATCAAGGAGATTATATAAGGCTCAGTGGATGCAAATCACTATTTGTGTTGTGTCAGCAGAACCAGACAGACCTTTCATTTGACCTGGTGTGTAAGTTTTTATATTCTCATTTAATCTACAGATGTGTTGAACAAAACAAGAAATATTATTTCATTTTGTCTTTTATTTTCTTTTATTTTTTTGGTGGTTCTGAAGACTAAGAAATTTTATGTCTGTTACACTCTTCCATGAACATGAATTAGAAATTGCTGTATCATACTTTAAAAGAACCTATTTGTGTATATACTTTGTACATTATATGCAAACAAGAAAATCCGTGCTTGAACAAGAATATTTGCTTTCTGTATCCATTAGCCATTATTCAGCATCCTCCTCCTGTTGTGCCATGCAGGGAGCAGGGCTGACATCACCTGACTTACATGGTCAATCACACAGTACAAAAATCCATCGGCACACATCACAAATCATCAGCTGGCTAAAAATGACTCAGAAGTAATGGATTATATGGATTGTTTTGCAGAATTGCTAACTGAGATAAGGGCCAGATTAACTGGGTGCATTTACTTATTGCTGGTGAAAAATCAGCTGGGGAGTTTTGTGTTTTAAAATTGTTGTGCCTGGGGAAAGCTTCCTCAGCATGTTGGTCATAGCAGGCTGGATCCATAGTTTTTCCCCATTTGATTAGGCTGTGGCTCATTCTCTCCTTTTGGCCTCTGCCTAGAACAGGCTCTTTGCATCTCTCTTTCTCATGAGATGAGGGTTTGCAGCCCAGCAGTCCCACACCACCTGTCCTGAAGCTGTCTTTTCAGATTACGAGAAGTTTAAATACACTTTTTTTTTTTTTTCCAAGAGATTTCACCATGAGCAGTTTGAATTTACAATTTTCTCTCCAGGGACACCCATGTAAAAGCACACTATGGCCAGGCTTTGTAAGATCTTTAAAAAATAAAAAAATAAAAAAGAAAAGATCCATCCTGGCTTTAACACAGAGCTGCCCAGCCTGCAACTCCACTATAAAACACCTGCACACGATTCAATGCCTCATTGCCCTCTTTGGTTGTGAGTCCCCCAGGGAATGTAATGCACTTCTGCACACAGCCTCTCCTCCAAGTCACACGTGTGTCTCCTGTCACTCCTTTTCTCCCTCCTTACCTATTTCCACAGTGACAACATCCTCATTTCTGCAGAGCTGATCTCTCTGCTCTTCTCTCCTGCTCGGGCTCCCTCAAGGTCTTGAAACCCCTCTAAGTTGCTATTTGTTGGGGTGTTGTGGTTTAACCCAGCAAGCAGCTCAGCACCACAAAGCCGTTCGCTCACTTCCCCCACAGTGGGATGGGGAGAGAACAGAAAAAAGTAAAAAGTGCAAGAACCCATGGGTCGAGATAAAGGAAGCTTAATAAGAAAGGGGAAAAAGAATTAAAAAAAAAACAAGTGATGCACTTGTGATGATTGCCCACCACCTGCTGAGTGATGCCAAGCCAGTCCCTGAGCAGTGGCCTCCACCCTGGCCAACTCCTCCAGTTTTATTGCTGAGGAAATTAAACTCTATCCCATCTGAAACCAGGACATGGGGACTTTAATTTTCTTCAGCAAGTGATGAACTTCCTGTGAGAATGTTCACTGACTACTGACTAGTTAGTGAGGAGCTCCCCCAAAGACAATTATATACCCAAAACCATGGTGTTTTTTTGCCTTAGGAAACATCTCTTACATGGGTAGTCTTGAAAGCTCACCAGCCCTTCTCTGCTGGTCCTAGCCGGGTGCAATCGCTTCTCCTGCCACCTCCTGGGGATTTGCTTCGGTATGAAGCACCCCATGGAGAGCACACAGCATCCACATAAAATGCTTAGTATAAAATGCCAAGAATTCAGGTGGTTCTTCAGTTCTCGTAACTTCATTGCGCTGTTCTGTGCTTCAACCAGAGTGTTTTAAGCAGCTGAGTAACATCCAGCTGGAGACTGGAGACTGGCTGAAGCACAATTTTTTTAAAAACTCAGTTTTTCTGCAGAGGAACAGCAGCAGTTTTCAATTTTGAGTCCCTGGGACAGTTTTCATTGAATTCAATGTGAATATGGCTTTGAAACTGCCCTCGCTCCTCCTTCAGCAAACACGTGCCAGGAGCAGCTCAGGCTGAGTTTGATGTAACATTTGTTTTCCTTCATTTACTTGTAACAGGACCAGCTGCTCTAACATGCCTGGTTTGCCCATGACTGCCAACATTCACTCTGCAAAAGGAAATATCTGGCCAGAGGACACCCTTCTACCTTCCTACTGGCGACCGTGGTCACCAAATCCCTGCTTGTTTGGTGTACGCCAGATTAGTTTGTTATAAATGCAGTGCTTTGCTTTGAAATCCTGACAGAATACCAGTTGGTTTTACTGAACAGGCAAACTTCTCATGCTCCAGCTTCAGCTTTGGGCAAACTGAAATAAGTCGCACACATGGAAAAGCAAGCAGCATAGGAATGGGTGATACTCCCCAGCAATCCTAGCTCTGTCACACTACACAGACTTCCTTTTCTTTTTTCCCAAGTCAACTGCCAGAACTATTTCAAACAGCCATCCTTGTAACCTTTGATATTCCCTACAGATTTTGCCTTGTCATAGAGAATCCAAAAGCAGTGCTCTCAAAGAAATAAGAAACCTTGTTTTCTGTAAAACCTAGCTTCTTGATCTTTGCCAAGGGAATAGAGTGTAACTGTAAGCCTCTATTCCCGAACAAAATGCAGCTACTGTGACTCAAAGGTAACAGAAAAAAAGAAACTTATCTTCTATACTAATTTTATTTTTATTTCTAAATATTTATAAATCTTCCTTTGTTAGCATCTGCACAATTAAAAAAAAAGTGAGAAAAAACAATGTGAGCTATCTCTTGCTCTTGTCAGGTTCAACTTCTGTAAGAGTACGTGAGAGATCATGGCTCACCCAATAAAAGGTGGACAAGAGACTTGGATTCCCTTAAGTGTCTGCCAGTGGATATCAGCTCATTCACTTTGGACACCACACTCGTGTAAGCCAGTTCCTTTGTGCAGCAGAGACCTGGCGCTCACACTGCAGCCAGGAGCTCGGCGATGTGTCTCTTCTGAAGGACGGCCTCTGGCCAGCACTGCAACTTCAGGTGCTGTGAGGAAGCATTGGTTCATAGTGCCACCTACAGAACTGGCATTTCCACTCGGTTCTGAAGTAAGGGGACAATGTGTGGATTGCCTTTGCTTCCTTTCTCTTTTAGAACATGTAACTCCATTCAGCAGTCTCAATAATATACACCTAAAAAGCTGCAGTCTAAAGGATACCCGTGACAAAAATTTCAGGGACTGGGCTAGTCCAAGAAGGAGCTTGGACTGGCTTTGGTGCATATAAAAGTAGAAGCTGTAGTGGAGAAGGCTATCTAAGCAGCATATTATTACGAAATATTTTGCTTACTGTCCTTCAGCCTAATAAAAACAAAACAAAACAAAACAAAACAAAATAACAACAAAAACAAACAAACAAACAAAAAACAACCAACCAATAACAACCACTACAACACAAAATAATTTAAAGGAATAGACTGGACAATAAAGGGAATTTTGGACTGCACATGTCTCCAGATCCTTCTGCTGTTAATTTATGCTTTCAGAAATGAAGACTCCAATAGCCACTGCTAGGATAGAAAGTAAGTAAATAAATAAATAAAAATCATGATCCATCACTTTTGTTTGAGAAACTTAATGCATCACCAACAGGACAGCCTTATATATCACTTATGTGATCAGCTATTTTTGTGTCAAATCGGAAAGAGGTGTGGCTTTTCCCAGAGATAGGTTGATGCATATGAGAGAATGATTTCAGTCTGGGGCATGTTCTCACCATGATTCTGTTTTCAGTGACAGCTTACAGACACAGGTACCGCCACAGCTGCATGAACATAGAAGTGAAGTATAGTGAGGCAACAGAAATTGCTTCTTGTTCCAGGCCAGGCTCTGAAAAATGGGTAAGCTCTGGTTTAGCTGATTTTGCTCTATACTTCCACACTGCACACTACATCCTGGAGTTAGTACTTCTCTTGTGTTGGAGAACTCCCATCTGTCTGTCCAAAGGACACTTCCCAACTTCTTGCATCTATGAATCTACAGAGTCCTGGGAAAACTAATCTGAACACCTCTGAAGAGGATTAGTTGAAAACAATTAAACGTGGAGTCAAAGCATAAAAGAATTTGAGAGTCCCTTTCTGCCAAATGTTACAATTGGTGAACATTTTAAAGTGATTATGGAAGCTCTAGCAGATGAATTAATCAGTGTATGACTCCTTCCCCCATAGAGAGTAGTGCTTGAGTGGGAAATTATTTAAAACTGGCAGAATAGAGTAGATGTTATCAGTCTGACTGTCATTCTGTTCAAATCTTACTTGTCCCTAAGGAAAAAAGATTCACATTCCTGGACTCACTCTGTGCTGGTAAGAGGTGATATATTTGAATTACTGGGAACACGTGCTGTATTGGGTAGATAGTAAGGAGAAGGAAGAGGTCCCTTAGTTAGCATCCCACTTTCTGCAGTAGGGCTTAAAATTTCTGAAATAGGAAACAAAGACCAAAGAACTGAGAAAGACAACCTTCTCACCCCCTCTGTGAGTAGCTACAAGCTGCATTTCTACAAGGGCATCAATTCTTACACCTTTTATGCGTGACCTTTGTAATAATAAAGGCCACGATCAGTTCCTTTGGTTTGAACTGCTTGGCTTAATATATATGACCAAGTGTAATATCAGAACACAGAATAAAAGGCTGAATTAAAAATACCCTTTTACTGCTACAACACAGAGTGAAGTTGTATATCTCTTTTCATGTTTGCCCTTTAGTTTCTGATGCTCTTTAAATTTATGGTGGAGTGCTGGCTTAAAGTGATAAATGGTGTATAGATACTGGAAAATGGAAATGCTGCTTGTCAGCTTGCATAATATGAACAACCAGTCTGTGGAAGTGATTCCAGGTTTAAATGTACTTTTTGATGCTTCTTCTTGCCCTGTACCTTTTCTTTCATGCCCCTCTCTGAGACATTATCTTGCAAGGAGGTACTTGCTATGTATTTATGTCTATCTCTGTTTAAGAAAGAATTCTGACTGCCTGGTGGTAAGGTCTGTTGAGTTTGCTTTTGACTCAGCATGAAAACATGATGTTTGACCTTTCCACGAGGACAGTGACACCTTTCTTTTATTCCAGTTTTTTAACAGAATTACAAAAAGCATTTAAAAGAGTCTTTTCATATTGAAAGGATATTGTAGAGCACACAAAAGGTCTCAGTTTTGTGCTGGATAAAGATGTGGATTTATCCTGTGGGCAATGTTACCCAAATACTTCAAAGGTTTGAAATCTATCAATCATCTTGTTATCATCACTAATGGCAAACAAATACATTAGCCGTGTATTTTCTTCCTGATATGGTAGGGATAGATAAGAGAGAAGTTGCTAAACTATTCTGTTTTCATTGTTGATTGTAACTTTTCCTCTGTTTTCTTTAGCATGTAATCTAACAACTGTAGAGGGATACCTATCTGATATTTTGTCTTGGCCACCTGTATATTGGGTGAAATTCATCTGTTTCTGAGGTTCTCTTCTACAGGATAGGAATATACATTTAAGTTTGAGATATAGATCACTTTTACTGTCAAGAGAGAAGAATGGGCACCAATTTTATGTACTTTGAGTGTAACTGAACACAATAGATATCTACCACTATTGGAGATAAGCAACCCTTCCTGGTCCACAGGTGCCAGTTCAGTGGGATGTGTTTCCCACAGGTCTTACAACACAAGTGGCAGCTTCACGTGGGTGTCTTGGTTATCCTGGGACATCTCCAATGGCAGATTTTTTAGGCCTTTATTCTTTTGTTTATAGGGAGAACATGCAGTCAATAAGTAGAAACACATCTTTAGCAAGTACAATCTTTAGTGTGATCACCCTTGACTTACGTGAGAATCCAAACACATCAAGTTTCCTTCTTGTCACTTCAGTGACTCTTTGAAACACTGGTCCTTTCTCCTGATTATCTCTATTTGCTAGATGTGGTAACATCTTCTGGTCTTGATATCAAAATGAAAATCTGGTTGAGATAACTGCCCTGTTATACGAAGTGCACTGAGGAAGGGGTAGGGACTGTCCTGCATTGTAGACAGCCAGTAGGGTAGAAGAATTTGTCAAGGTGATATGGAAAGTACATGGGAGAGAGGGAGAGGCCAAAGTCATTCCCATGTAGAGTGGTAGAGAACTGGTTCCCATGAGCTAGAGAAGAGTTATTCAAGCCAAGCGCCTGCATAATATGAAGCCTGAACATGGGCAACAGCAATGGTAAAGGCACAGATGTAATACAGGAGTTCCTTAGTTTCATTTGCCTATGAGGCTCAGCTTAGCAGTTTTTTTAGGCTTTTTTAGGCAGGTTTTTTTTTCATAATAGACCACATATCAACCTCTGCAGAATTACATCCTATACAAAATTCAGCAGCAGACAATATTTCTTTCTACATCAAAGAATGGATTTCTGTGTGTTAGGCAGTTGCTTTCTGTGTGGATATCTTGCTCATGCTCGGGAAATCAGAGAGATTCCTTAGAGGGATCCAATCTGCATTTTACCCTTTGAAGGAAACTGTTCTAACTACCAGACTATAAGCTCAGCTGTGGAAATTACTTTCTATCCCTCCCTGAAGCTATGTACCTCCATAGAAAAACACTGCAACTTAATTGGATCAAAACCTCAGAGCATGAAAGTAAGGATGGTTCTGTTGCTAAATAATCAGATCATTAAAAAGGAGAGGAAAAGTCTTGAGTTTTGGTTTTTGCACTAAGGCCTGTTTGTACATTTTACCCAGAAACTGGGTAAAAATGCATAATAATGTAATATAAGCCAGAAACTTCCTGGTGCAAAAATCAGGGCTCACATCCCTCCACTCCAAAGTTAACTCCCATGAAGATGTGGAGTCATGATTTTATAAGTGAAATTCAAAAATACATCTTGTAAGAATGGAGTGTCCTGATATGACAACAATAGTCATGGCTTTGATTGAGGAAGCCAGGGCTCAAGGCTCCTTTCTGTCTCGGCCAGAATTCAGTTGTTGTGAAGGTCAACCACATCCTGAGGATATGTTTTAAGTGTCAGAACTGGGGGTGGATTTTTCTCATCTGTCCTGGTGTAGCTGGTCCAATTTGCGTCAGTACTTGAATGCTTCTGGGGCCAGAGAACAGACACGAAGATCCAACTTCTTAAATCTCATAGATAGGGCACTCAGTCTGGGGGAAAGGGAATAATATCTTGTATTCAGCCTGTATTCCAAGGGATCTGTCTACATCTGTGGCTGAACATCCCATAGCATCTGTCTTCAGAAAGCTGATTCTCAGTGCAGCTGTTTCTCACAGTTCAAGATGGAATAAGTCTGGTGTAAATCTCAGCCAACAAAAAAGAGTTGGATTGGTTATGTAGAATTCATGTAATTATACCCCAAACTTCCTGTGTGTTCTAGCTTCCAAAGGTTCTGAAATAAGAGGGTATTTGTGAAAGTAAAAAATTATGAAAGAATTATCCTTTTTTTTTTTTTGCCAAAAAATGAGGAAGTATTAAATCTCTAGTGACCAGTTATTTGCACACTCTTTAAAACATGAAATGTTTTGTTAAAAAAAATGCCATTTCTAAAATGTTGAAATTTCCAAAACATTTTCCTTCTTTTTGGGGAAAAGAGAGCATGCAGAGGGTGGGAAATGTGAAAACAACATCTTCCCTAAATCTACATAAAATTCCGTGTTGATGAAACTGTGAAACGGCAAGTTTGGTAATTAACTGTGATGGTTTAACACTAATGGGCAGCTAAGCACCATCGTGGTGCTCTCTCACTTCTCAGAAGGACAGGGGGAGAAATTGTGATGAAAAAAGCTTTTGGGCTGAGATAAGGACAAGGAGATCACTCACCAATTACCATCACAGGAAAAACAGGCTCAGCATAGGGAGATTAATGTAATTTATTGCCTAGAAAAGTGAGAAACAAAAAGCAAACTAAAACCACCTTCCCTCCACCCATCCCCTTCCACCTCCTCCCCTTGAGTGGTGCAGGGGAATGGGGAATGGGGGCTGTGGTCAGTCCCTGGCACTTCATCTCTGCCACTCCTTCATGGAGCTCCTTCACGCCGCTCCTCCCCACTCCCAAATTAAAGAATTGCACAAACTTATAGCTAACAAAATGACATGCAATTAGTGCTTATCAGGCTCCTCTTATTTGCCTTCAGGTTTTCTTCTGTGAGTTTGTTTACAAAGAACTTGTCTTTGCTGGGACCGAGTTGACCAATGGCAATTTAGATCTTGTAAGAGCAGTCCCAGCACTTAAGCTAATGGAGAATTTTCATTATCTCTCTCTTAAATTACTGTGTTGAAGAGCAGTGGGAAAATGACTATTAATCATCTGTCAGCAGCAGCAGGAGGAATAATTTTTTTTGGTTTTCCTTTTCTTTTTTTTTTTTTTTCCTCCTTAGGTATTTAACAATGGGAGGACAAAAACACCAGTTTGGAAACTTCACCTGGACAGATTGCTCATCTTTTTCCTTTTATTTTTTTTTCTTATACAAATGTCTTGGGTGCTTATTGGTCTCAGAAAAGAGAATTTGCTTTGGAGATGCACTAGTGGTAAATGTGCCTGTGTGCAAGGTGGGCTAGGAGAGAGCAATGTTGATGTTGGAGTAAGGAGAGTGCATGTTGAAGACATGTCCTACCAGCAGGAAGATAGCAATGAAATCTGCCTCCAAGGGGAGGCGGGAGGTGACCAGTTGGGTGGCTTGAGGACAACAGGGATGAATTATCTGGGAGGCCGCTGGCAATAAAAAGCCTAGCCAGAGGACTAAATCTCCTCCAAAGAAAAGAAGGGCAAAAAGAGGTAATTTGGATCCCAGAGGAGTCCAGAAAGGAAGGTTGATATTAGCATGCTAATTCTTAGTAAATATTAAAGAGGTATGGGGAGAAAAAAAAAAAAAGATCTGAGGAAAGTGGCCAATTATGTCCTACAACAATTATAT
The DNA here is from genome assembly GCF_040182565.1 of Anser cygnoides. Classification (NCBI taxonomy): domain Eukaryota; kingdom Metazoa; phylum Chordata; class Aves; order Anseriformes; family Anatidae; genus Anser; species Anser cygnoides. The sequence continues at coordinate 195,516,790 of NC_089873.1, forward strand.
CTCTGACTTGCACTTTGGAGGGCAGGCACCCCTACAGCCCCATGTAAATCCCTGGCTTCACTCCATTTCCCATGGCATAGCATAATCTCCCTCTTCACTCAGGAGAATCACTGAGTTCCTTGTGATTTGTTACCTCTCTGGTCTACCTGAGCTAGTGATATTTTTCAGTATATTTTCCAATATGGAGCCATCAGAAACATTCATAAATGACATATTTCTTTTGTGCCTTATTTTCATCAAACTTTGATCAAACCTGTGCAGAGAAGATTGAGGTAGAGTTGCACTGAGTACAATCAAATGTTCTATCCATACCACAGGATTAGTAAGAACAGAGATTTCTGCAGTCATAATTCACTGAGTTCATGAGAAGAAAATATAACCAAAGAGTTCAACTATGGTATTTTTGGCTGCTTAGGACATCAAGCTGAAATATTTCTTGAAAATGGCCCTTTTGTGCAGAAGTCATCATTTTCTACAGGCAAAGTAGCAACTCCTTTTAGTAGCAGACCTCACTGTTATTTAACATGGATGTTCCCTTGGGGGTCTGCAGAAGTGTAAGTATCTGTGTGGGATGTTTCTGAGTGGGATGGAACACATCTTGTGTTTCCTGAGCAGCAGCACTGTGATGCAGTCAAAAAAATACTGCTCTAAGGAAAGCTTAGACTATACAGTACTATCTGTGCCCAAATCCTGCCTGTCTGCTGGGTTTCCAGCCTACCCTTAAAAATGTTCCCTAGTGGAGATTCACCCTAGACAGCCTATTCCAGTCTTTAACTACAGGTAGACATTTCTTACCTTGCATCAATGTAGACCTGCTCTCAACTGGGGCCTGTTGAAATGCCTTCTCCAAGGTAGCAGTGGGGTGTACCCACCTTCCCATCTGCCCTAGATATGGCGAGCAGCTCTTGGTGCTGACACCCATCGCCAGGTGCCTAGACATAACTCCCTGACCAACTGCAGCTTCGTGATATGTAAGGCTTTTAAAATGACACTTAAAAGAGTCCTATTCTATCCCTCTGAATAAATTAGTCCATGTGAGTCGCTCAGTTGTCGTGAGCTCTGTCACATCACTCCAACATGTATGACTAAAGAAGAAAGGCAAAAATTTATACACATTAAAACATATTTTATGCCTAATGTAGACATGAGCTCATTGTGATTTCCAGCTTATGAGTAGCTGTTCATGTCAGGCCAAGGTGCCCTAGCACTATTTTTAACTGGGGTGCTTTGCTTTTTCTGCCCTTGCATGGGAATGATGTGCAGGTTTAATGACAGACCCCCTCACTCCCATGGGCTGAGCTCACCTTGTTGCAAACATGACTGATGCAAGGCTTGTTGGTGACTGCAAGGCTTTACCTTGTTCCCTTTCTCAGCCACTCATTGTCTTTAAACTTGATCCTTACATGAAACCATTCACTTTCTATAAGTTACCAATAAATCAATTTATAGTCATATATAAATCACCTTTTACAGTATTTTTAAGTGAAATATGATTAATTAAGTTTGGGTTCTTTTCTTTCCAAGTAGTTTAAATACTTATGAATTGAAATTTAAATAATTATAGCCTTCTCAGATTGTTTTTTAGAAAGATCTATCAAGTACAAAGTTGAATTTTCAATGCTTCATTTAGCATACTGCAAAGAAGGAAAAGAAAGATATTAAAATATTTGGTACTAGAGCTTTAGAATTAAAAAGAGAGACATAGAATTCTGATTACTAATTAAGTTCACATTTAACACAAATAAAGCACCTAGGGTTGTAGGAAATTTTGACAAGAAAAGGCCTACATATATTCATATATTCAGATTCATATATTCAGATTCATATATTTTGTGCTATAATTATACTGATATTTTAATATTATTAAAGCTATTAACTTGTGAATACTCATGAAAAACCATACTAAGTTGATATGGGTCATATATATAAATGTTTTTGTGTGTAAAAATGTGAAGAATTGTAAAAATATTGAACCAGATTCTGATTGTACACGATCCCATATCCTTCAACCACTTAATGGTAGCTACTACAGCATAAATTTTACCCTGTGTGTGTGAGCAATTCAACAGAGGTCAACTTGGGGAGAACCTCACTCGTGGCTACTTACCCTTCAGCTCACAGGACTTCCACTAAAATCACCTGCTACAAGCAGGCATGCCAATTATTGATTACAAGCCTGGAGGCTGATATGGGTGTTGAACACTATAATGCTGTAGGGACATTGGTTTGACTAACAGATCTCCATCCACCAACTGTGAGCACTGTGTCTCCTGAGAGATTCTTCACCATTGCTCTTGGCTTCAGGAAATGTACAAGAGAGAACGAGGCTGACAGAGCAAAGTCTGGTGTTGCTTACCATTCCTTGCTTGAAAATGTGTGCAACCATGGACAAGTGAAGCTTGGGGACTGCAGAAACAGCCTAGTAATTGTGGTGGTTTTACCGTGCTAGCCAGCTGAACACCACAACCGCTCTCTCACTCTCCCTCCTTAGATGAGGAGGGGAAGAAGTAAAGGAAAGAACAACTCACAGGTTGAGATAAGGATGATTTAATTAAAGGAAAAAAGAAATAATTATTAAGGAAAGATTACTATTAACTAAACAATTTAACTAAACAATTTAACTAAACAATTAACAATTTAACTAAAGGGAAAAAAAAAAAAGGAAAGGGGAAAAGGGAGGGGGAAAGGGAAAACAAAACCAAACAAGTAAAGGCTATGTGGAAGTGCAGAGGAAAGAAATTACTCTCTACTTCCCACAAATGAGCGATGCTTGACCATGTCCTTGAAGCAGGGCCTCAACGCATGTAGCCAGTGTTCGGGAGGAGGACAGACGTTTTCACAATGAGAGCCCACCCCTCCCCTCTTCTTCCTTTTTCCACCTTTTATTGCTGAGTGTGACATCATATGGTATGGAATATCCCTTTGGTTGGTTTAGGTCAGCTGCCCTGGTGATGTTTCTTATCTCGTGTTTTTTTGCCCACTCCCTAGGAGGGTTAGAGAGAGTCCTGATGCTGTGCCAGCACTGCATAGCAGCAGACACAACACTGGTGTGATACCATTGCTGTTTTAGCTACAAGTGCAGAGCACAGCACTGTATGGGCTGCTGCAGGGAAAGTTAACATCCCAGCCAGACCCAGTACAGTCATAACCAAGCTGGCTCCAACAGTGCTGTGCCAAGATTACCCTGATTCAGCAGAGGTGAGAATTGATCCCACCGTGTCTAACATGTTGCTGTTCAACAGTCTTCATCATTCTCGTCACTGTTGGTTTTTGTCAGTGCAGAATTTTATTTATTTATTTATTTATTTTGTTGAAGAGGACAAAATTGATTCTGAGGCAAGGCAAGCCCCCATTGTTCAGAATGGACCAACAATGATTTTTAATACATACACTTGGATTTTCCTAGAAAGGCTTTATTTCTATTCTTGTTTGGATTGCGGTATTAAAGTTCTCACTGAGACTATCATCATGCATTTACAAAGTTGCAATGACATGAATGAAGGATGAGGAACACTTTAACTGCATTAGTTGGATAGTGCTGATCAATTACTTGAACTGAAGTTAAAGGCTAACTGGCATCTGGAGATTAATTTGGAAATGGTCTATGCATTCTATTTTCAGACACACTGATGCATTTAAAGAGTGAATAAACACAAACCAATCAAGAAAGAAAGCAGAGGCTTGGGGAAGACAACTCTACAATATTATAATATTAGCATTATACTTTCATTATGAGGCTCCCATAGGGTGTATGCAAACCTAGTGGGATTTAATTGAAGAGTTTGTGCATTCAAGTCAAACCAGGTCTCATTTACCCAGCTACAGAAGATGTTCCACAGTATGAGGCTTCATTTACCAAAATTGCAGGAGAGACTCCCTGTCTGCAAACCTGCTCTGTCAGCTTCTGATGAAGAAGCTGGCCAAGCTCTACTGAGTATTGGCCTTTCTGCACATCAGGAGAGCAGGGAAGGCCTGTAGTGAGGAGATGATCAGAGTTAAAGAAAGACACTACTCAATAGCTGCTGTTGCTTTAAAAAATCATAGTTTCTTGGTATCTGGGACTCTAGGTAATTTGCAAAATAAGTGAGAATATGATAATGAATAGTAATATTCCAGTTCTTTCAACAGTGGGAGTTGTCTGTTACAGCCTGCACTTACTTTTATCCCTGTTTTCAAACAAAAGGGAGAAAGTTAAGAAAGATCTAAGCAAGCAATAGGAGAAGCAGGGCCTACAGCAGAACATGTGCTTGGTCCGCTTTTCACTGTTGGCCCAGAAATAGCAGATCAGATTATATCAGATTATTGTCTTTTTATAGATCACAGGAAAAGAGAATCACAGCATCAGAGAAAGGCTGAGGTTGGCAGGGCCCTCTGGAGGCACCTGGTGCCACGCCTGCCCAAGCAGGGACACCCAGAGCAGGCTGCCCAGGACCACGTCCAGGCAGCTTTTGGAGATCCCCAAGGAGGAGACCCCACAGCCTCTCTGGGCAGCCTGTGCCAGGGCTCCGTCACCCGCCCAGCACAGAAGTGCTGCCTGGTGCTCAGAGGGAGCCTCCTGGGTGCCCGGCTGTGCCCATGGCCTCCTGTCCTGGCACTGGGCACCGCTGAGCAGAGCCTGGCTCCGTCTTCTCTGCACCCTCCCTTCAGGGATTTATACACATTGATAAGATCCTCCCTGAGCCTCCTCTTCACCAGGCTGACCAGAAATTTTATAAAATCTCAGCTCCTGCTTGCCTATGGCTTCCTGTAAGTCTTCTGTCAACCACGCTGAGGCCCTTCCCTGCTTGACTCTGGTGGGATGAGGATGTGCCTAGAAGACACTGGCTGGGTAAGCTGCAGCTTCAGTGATGTGGGAGCCACATGTATGTTTGCCTGAGCTGTGTTTGCCAGCAAAATGCATTGGGTTGGCTTTTAGGAGGACACTGTGGACATACATGGGTCCTGGTGAGTATGGAGGGCGCAATCTAGGCCATAGCTGCAAGGTTGCAGACACTCAAAATGGTTTTGTTTCCAGATAAAAGCATATAAATACATCTTAACCAGCACTATGTACAACTGGATCACTGAATTGACCTAGAGTGATTTATGGTGTGATTCACTTCAGTAAACAAAGGTAATTGACATAACTGAAGGTATCAGAGACAGCCACATGAAGTTGACAGCTTCATCATTATATCCTTGTAGCAGTGGGTTGTGAAGTGGCGACTTTTTCTCTAGACAAAAAAGTCTTGTCTGGTTCTTGGGACCGCCTATATCCCCAGCTCTGTCCCTACTTCTGATATAGTTATGGGCATGGGACACGTCAGCCTGCCCAAGAATTCCTGTCTTCCTTTCTTCCTTTACCCCTCCAAGCATTTAGCTCTATCACAGAGCAGGAGATACAGGGACTCCAAATTTGGGGTATATGGAGCCCCCAAAAGACATATTCCTGGTCATTTTCACATGAACTATGAGCTTCTGCATAATGTGCAAAGGTTACTCCACCCTTGCTGGCTTTGTGCATGTCACTTATAAGTCTCCATGTACCCCCCGGCTCATGGCCACTCCCGGCCCTTTTACAAGAACCACAAGTAACTTTATGACCATAAGGGACATCGTCTAAGCCTACCGATCAGATATAATACATGAAAAGTATCCATGCAACTTGACCAGAAGATAGACTAATGACTCATGGGGGTGATCACAGTAGATAGCATTTTGGCATAGATGGTATATCACAGTCATCCACATCTTAAAAACAAGAAACAGTGCAAGCAGAAGAATGAAGGAAGACTGACTTTGCGCAGTTCTGTGGTGGCTAGTAATGTATGAGACCTCAGTGCTCCCATCACCTTAGGGCAACCAAAAAAGTCTCCCTCTTCTAACAAACTTCCTTTTTCATCAAGCCTTTGTGTGCATTACACTTCATATTTGTCTAAAATTGGCCAATGGGTTCAGAAGTCACTGAGGAGACCTAGGGAGGTTCACACAGACAGTGTAATAGCATATGCCAGACCTTCCTTGAAAAACAGGCTAATAAAAATGCAATTACTGTAACATGCAAAGCTCTTAGATGGGATTTCAGAGTCAAAACTCTAGTTTAAGACTTTTTCTTCCTTGTGGCTCAAATGAATGATTTTGATGGCATGGTCTGTTTCCTAAGGTGCGAGAAGTCTGGCCAGCTTATTGTTCTAAATGTGTTGGCTATGGATTATTACCTGTGTGCTATTAAAATTTAATGGAGGGAGGGTCCAGCCCTCATATCATCTTTATGTACTCATCCATCTATTCCAAATGCTGCTCAAGGCATGAACAATTGAGGCATTGGAACTTTTGGTTTTGGGAAATCCAGAACAAAATCTCTTTGGTGAAGGAATGTGCTTGGAAACCACATTCTTGTTCTTGCAGTAGTAGTAGACAGAAAATAAGGTGTAAGTTGTCTTATATCATATGTGGCTAGCAGTTGGTAGCTATCTCCACTACGAAATTCTCAGGGTCTGCCTTCTAGTCCAACTTTGTGAATCCTCTCAAACTTACAGTTCCTGTCAGCCTGTAAGGTCAGGTAAACATGTAGTGTGCCACCACTGTGGTCCATGCTTTCTTTGATCCTCTCTCAAAGCCCCAACCTCCTGCCCCAAGACTTTTTAAGATGTTGCAGGGTGAATTAGCAGAAAAGCATTTTTCCCAGTGGTACCAGAGCTTGTCAGCCTCGGTTCTGAGACATCATCTGAGGCTTCTCCTCCATCAGAGGAATTATGTTCCCCATGTTCTTATCCATGTTTTGCTGATGTGTCAGCACAAAAGTCTAATAAGCAACAGATGCTTAGGCACTCAAAACACTCTCAGACAAGAGAAAGGTGCCATTCTGGAGACCAGTTATAGTGTTTTTACCCATCTGGGCAGCTGAACTCCACCACAACTGCTGTCTCATTCCTCTAAGGAAAAAGGGGGAAAATATGATGGAAAGGGCTTAAGGGTTGAGATAAGGACAGGGAGATCACTCAACAGTTATTGTAACGGACAAAACAGACTCAGCATAGGGAGAGTAATGTAATTTATTGCCTAGAAAAGTGAGAATTTAAAAACATACTAAAAACATCTTTCTCCCATCCACCCTCTTCTATCTTCTCCCCTTGAGAGCCACAGCATGGAGATCTGCTCCATGTGGGACCCATGGGCTGCAGGGGGACAGCCTGCTCCACCAGGGGCCTCTCCACGGGCCGCAGGGGAACTTGTGCTGCGTGCCTGGAGCACCTCCTGCCCTCCTGCTGCACTCACCTTGGGGGCTGCAGGGCTGCTTCTCTCTCAGCTCTCACCCCTCTCTCCCAGCTGCTGTAGCACAGCAGATTTCCCCTTCCTTCAATCTGCTCTCCCAGAGGCCCACCCAGCATTGCTCATGGCTCGGCTCTGGCCAGCGGTGGGTCCCTTTTGGAGCCATCTGGAGCTGGCTCTGGTCTAACATAGGGCAGCTGCTGGGCTCTGCTCACAGAGGTGGGACAGAAAATTAGCACAGAGGAGTTTATGGAGATCTGGATGTGAACAGGAACTGCACAGGAGGAGGAAAAATGATCAGTTGGAAGTGAAAACCATGCTGGAGAGACCATTTAATTTATTTTTGTCCAGGGAAGAAGAGTTCCCCCAGCACAGAGAGAAACTGGAACAAGTGTAATGAGGAGCAGCTCATGCCACAGTGGCTAACAGGACTGACCCCTGCCTTCAGCAGGCAAATGCCTGCTGGCTGCCCTTGATTTGTTCTTATGCTCTGTCAAATGGTATCTTACACGTTTAGAGCAAGACAGTGAATTGTTAAAAGTTACCCCAGGGGTTTGTCATGCTGGACTATGCACCACAAGGGGCAGAGCTCTGCTTTCACCTGACATCCTCTTTCTCAGAAGCATGACATCAGCCTAACACATGGTTGTGAGTGGCAGGATGATGGCAATGCCTCCCTCATTGTTAATGCATTTGCTTTTCTTAACTCACTGCCAGTATAGTTTGCTGACTGCTGCTGGTAGCTGGTTGGCTTTATTTTTATTAATTCCATGTCAAAACCAGGTAGGAGTAAAAAGTGCTTTGCAGAAAACAGCCAAGCACAAAGGTGAGAAAATAGCATCTCTTGCCAGTTGCAGGGAGTTTTGCTGTGATTCATTGTGCTGCTGCTGGACTTGCAGCTCTCTGCTGCTTTTCTAGCTGCTGCAGGCAAAAGCCAGATCAATCTGTTTTAGGTGTTTGTTTCATTGTTGGTATTCTGCACTCTGTCAGTCACAAAGGCAGAGGACACTCACCCAGAGATGAACAGATGATGGTAATTCATGGCATGCCAGACAGGGGTGTATGATTTGACAGTGAGCAAAACTGCTAACTAGAAAGGCTATCGAACGGCAAAATATCTACATTTGCCATATGATTACTTTCTTTTAAATCTCTGCCAGACAAAAAGATCCATGAGCATGACATCGTTTGCATTTTGGAGCATTCCTCTGCCCAACAAGGTACCATTTTTTACATGAGCTTTTCTTGGAGGCTGGTACATGTGTTATCTGCCTGATTGAGACTTGGGTGAAAACCCAGCAGGATTTTGGCACATGTGAACAATACCTCCTGATAACATGCTTTCTTTCAGGAAATCTCATCTGACTAAAGAAAATTAAATCTCTGCTTTTGTTGCAAGAATTTATGAAGGCTAAATATACCCTTTAGCTTTGAAACATCAAACTTTGGCAAAAGAAATTTAATCCTACTGTGTAAAACTTAATCTTTCTTCCTTCTGATATAGATATAATGGATTCAGTTTGCTTTTCACACTTCTGTATAAGAGCAAGTCCACTATTATAGAGCAATTGTTTCCAGGTGACACTTGAGGAACTATGCCCAAGGGGATGGAGTCAAAGGGCTGTCATCATCTGAAACCTGCAGACACCGATCCTGTTGCTGTGCCCAGACACTAAAGACTGGTAGGGACCGGTTATCAAGTTCTTCCACCATTATAACTGCATGGCCATGACTTTCTGCACCCTCACTGGATCTTACTGCAGCAGGTCTCCAGCCCAGGGAGATGACAGGAGCACGTGGTGACCAGCAGTTATAGAAGCCGGTCTGTTCCTAGCATTAGTTTGAGTTGTAGCTGGAATTTCCATCAAGAAATACTTTCAGATCTGGTGATATGGATACAGTGCCAAGTGTCATGGTTGTCTGTGAAGTTACTTGCACTGTGTCCTATGGTGCTGGATGACAGCCTGACCAATGCCTGACTGCCTTTCTCATGGCAGAAGTCCCTTTTGTGTGATGGTCATTATAATCTGTTAGTTACGTTGATAAGGTTTGAGGCTTAGGCCTCTTGTTTTTTAATTAGCCACGACACTCACAGCTCCATGTGAAACTCTGAGGTTGCTCTTGGAGTCCACAGCTGGCTTACCACACTACATGTACCGCAGTGGGATTCTGCCCATGTGCAATTCCTGGTGACTACCTGTCCTCCTTCCCACCTCCCAGGGCTGCTGTGAGGGACAGTGGCATGGGCTGTGGAGGTTTCAGGTTCCCCAAGGGCTCCTTTTCTCCACAGGAAGCAACTTGAGCTGTGTCCTTCCAGAGCACACAAAAACAGGAGAAGGGAGCAGGAAAGTTTCACCTGGTAGCTCGGAGTGACACCCTACCATTCCAAACCAAGCTGTGTCAACCTCAGGCTGTTGAGGCTGAATGGGGATGAAGCAGAGGAGATGAATTTTGCTCCAGCGATGCTGCTTCCCACCAGTTTTTGTTTAATTGTTAGAATTAGGGAACAGTAGAGCTGCTGCAGTTTGAACATCTGGAAGTTCAGTAAGCATAAGCCATGGCACAGTGCAGGAGCCCTCCGGCAGCTTTCCTTTCCATGCTTTTCATCAGTCTCTGTATGCAAGTGTTGATGTCAAAATGTAACATCTACAAATGGTCAAAATATTGTTCAATATTTGGCATTCTTCCAAAACGTCCTTGTTTTCACTTACATAGAAATTTTAAAAATGATTGTGTCTCAGACCTTATCCTCTCTCAATATTGACCACAATAATACTGTGTGTTCGTACTGCTTCTATTAAACTCATTACAGGTTATGTAGGCTTGGGTAGTTATATTTACATTGATCTGTAATGCCTCCTGAGGCATTATTGTATTTTTTTTTCAGTTTCTACTTTAGCATGTGACTGCAGTAAATTTAACTTTGTATTACCTAAGAAACATACGTAATACAATATGTTAGGTGCAGAGGATCAAAATCTAGTCTGTGAGCTGGAATAAGAATCCACAGAGGAGCTGTCACTATCTTCATGGGGGATGCATACGAAGATGAAGAGAGGAATCTCATCTTTGCATAGTGGTTGGGAAAGGATCACCTCACTTAATTACAGCTATCTATGGTATAAACATTTACAATGAAATGAGTAACCTTAGGTTCCTTTCAGAGTTGATCAAGAGAAGTAGGTATTTTCAAGAAATGATTCACTTGACCTATTTGTAGCCATCTATTTTGGGATGAAATAATTCCCCCCTTCCTGCAGAAGTGCCTATTTCTGTGCATTGACTGTAAAGAGCAGTGAAGGTGAAAGGCAAATGCCTACATTCCAGGCTTTTGCTTTTGGCCAAATTAATCAGTGGAGGTTTAGCTTCTACCAGTACTTATTTTTGACTTGTACCCTCACACTATAGTATTCGGGGTTTTTGGGCAATATACTCATGCCAAGGACTGCTCTGTTGCTGCCCATCTCATCACTGTTCTCCGTGTCTTCATTTTCTGATTCTCTTTTCCCTGTCTTTCTTTGTCTCTTCCTTTTCTCTGCATCTATTTTCAGTCCTTTCTTATTTTATTTCTTGAAAATGTTTTCAATGAAATAATTAATATAAGCCATTCAAATATTAAGATTTTGAATTTATTTGAATTGTAACAATGTCATATAGCTTTTGCTGTGCCCTCTGCAAGTCTCTGACTTCCAAGTGGATAGAAAAATATTGAGGATTTGACACATGCTTGGTAACTGGTGATGTTTATTTTCTTTTTACATAACGGTCTCTCAGAGAAGACTGGTCTTCCACATTGCTGCATGCTGCATGGTCATTCTTACTTCCTGCTTCCAATCCTCCTATAATGAATAATAGAATTTTGCAACAGAAACCTTTATGTTTCTGTGCATTTCTTTTTAGAATAGAGTTCTTAGAAAGTTTTTGCTGCTGTACATATCAATCTCTTTCTTTTCCCAGAAGGTGAGTCCTGAAAAGGAGGTCTCCTTGGCTGTTGGGATGAGTAATGCTACCACCATGGGATGCCATACAGTGTGTCTCACACCAGTGGGCAGCCCTCGTGGGAAAGGCATGCGATGTAAAATTTGTGGAGTTCATTTGACAGCTACAAAGGTGCAGAAAAGCTGCTGAGCAGGGATGGGCAGAAGTCCTGGTGTTCTCCCTACCTCTCCTAGAGCTGAAGTGATAGCCCCCCAGTTTACTCCACTGCACCAAGCCTGGCAGTGTGAACCAGGCTGCAGGGCAGCTGGGAACTGCAGTGCCTGTGAGGGTGCTGGGTGGGTGGCTGGAAGGTGCTGGGTGCTGGGACAGGCAGGGGACAGGCATGGCCATGGCAGGGCAGGCTTGCACCACACGAGCCCCATTAAATCATGAGCAGCCCTGCTGAGACCTAGCTCTAACACAGAATCAGAGAATCATAGAATATCCTAAGCTGGAAAAAACCTACAAGGATCATCGAGTCCAACTCAATGTGTATCTTCAGCCCTGGACTGTGATGTTGAGGTGAGCAGTGATGCTCCCTGACACCTTGGGAGCTCTTCTCCCCACCATCTCTATTCGCTCCTCCAGGTTTGAAGGCGAATATTGCTGCTTCTGACATTTTTCCTGCAAGTATAATGGCTTGTTGCTCTTCTCATTCTCACCAAGATTATGCAAACTCTCCACAGGTCTCCCCAGCAGTAAGATATTTATAACCTCACCTTTTAAAATTCTCTTGCTCTTGTGTTTATGATTCTGCTGTTCCCAGTAGAGCCTGATTTTCCTTCTGTTAGTCATATTTGTTTTCTTACCTGGAACAAAAAGCACTCAAAACCAATAAATCCCCCTCCTCTGAAATAATAAAACTCTATTATTAGTGTTGTCTTCAATGTAGAGTCTTATGTATGCATTATGCACATTGGTCTCTCTACAGTGAAATAAACCAAAATATTTCAGTAGAAGAAATGAAGAACACAAATCTTGTGGTCCTCTCTTAGTCGATTTCCCCTTTTAAGTCAAAGAAAGCTAAGGAAGAGTGTAAGACTTATAATGTTGATTGAAGTTTCCTTTGCCAGAATTTGCTAGCAAAGTGAAGTTTTATACTGTTAAATTTCTTAATGTGGAATTGCATACAGCTACTCAGCTCTATGCAATGATGGGCAGTTTGAAAAAGCAGAAATTTCCTTGGCATGACCTCTCATTTCATGTGAAACCAGAATCTTTCTGGATCTTTCAGTAATATCCAAAGAAGACATGAAAAGTGAGCTTGAAGTGGGCAAGTTTTAATTGGCAGAACTTTCTGCTCTGGTAAGTCATATATCTATATTTGAATCCTTTACCTGTCCATTTCTAATTTGCCTCTTGTGACATTAAATCTGTCTCTGTGCCGGTCTCTACCACCTACATTTCTGTTTCACCAAGGCTGAAACTTCTCTAAGCAGTCTCCTCACAAGACCTTTCACACTATTTAAAACCCAATTACCCTGAAAATTCTTCTCTTCCCAGATATGTCTCAAGTGTTCAGATTATGATGAAACTGCTTTGCTCCATAATAACAGGAACACTTGCCTTACCAATAGGAGAATAAGAAGCACTTTACTGCTGTTTTATATGCCTATATCCTTATATGAATCAAGATTTTAATGTTTTTAATATTTAATGGCCTATATGTTGTCTTTTTTTTTGGTAAGTAAGGGTGAACAGAGCAGGGAAGGAAAGGATGGGAAAGAAGAAGAAGGAAAAATTTTGGCATTTGAAATGTTTAAGAGTAACTGGCAGCAGCAGACAGGGGCTACCATGGACAGTAGCACAGTGCTTCCATGAATTATTTCCCAGCTTTAAAAAGTTGTTTATTTAGGAACTTTTTGGTTATGCTAATGTTAGCTCAACTTTATTTATTTCTGAAGTTTCTTTATTTTCACACAAATGGCAATGGCAGGGTTTCTTATTTCAGAGTTAGAGTTATCTTTCTTCGTAGAGGCTTGTATGACTAACTCTAACCCAGCCAGAACCACAACATCTATTCATGTCTCTATATTTTCATTTAATGTGATTTCACATTTTTCTCTTCCATTTTCAAATCTTGTCCACATTAAGCCATTTCAATTCATTTGGGGCAAGTAAAAAGTAATTTCTTCTACATAATGAACTGCATAGTTTAATACCACAATGCCACAAACATTTTCCTGCTTTTCATCTGCAAGTTCAAGGTGCTTCTCAACATCCAGGGAAATGCTCACCATTTGAGGTAGTATGGATGTTTTCAGTGTTAACCTGTTTCCTTCTGCTGCAATGAATTTTAATTGTGTTGTGTTTGTATCCAACTAACACAGAAAATGCTTTTTTAACATTTTTGACACCTTATTCATGTTGAATCATATAAAGTGTTAAACTATTGTCAATAGATGGAAAATTTGACACTATCTGAAGAAAAATCTCATGCATGAAGACAAAGCAGTGTAGTGAATTTGAGATGATGCAGCAGGCATACATTTCAGTTCATGGTAAAAACGACGATATTTTACAGGTGCTTCGTATTGTGCACAGATTGGTACTAAAGATAGTTCAAGCCAACTATATTAGTACTTTCTTTCATTTTTTTCTTTTGAATCAAATTCTCACTGCTTTGCAAAAGATATTTTTCACTTTTGTGGTTTGACTTTAGCCAAAATAATTGTGAAAAACTGATTTTATGACAAACTTTAATAGACAGGTGACCAGAACTGTCTTGTTCACTCAGTTTGCAAACCAGGCACTTGGGTGCACCACCACAGTGAAAGGTTAGAGCTATTTTGTCTTTTTAAGAGAAGTATTCCATAAATCCAGCTTACCCATTGGCTTTAACAGCAAAATGTTAAAGATATTCTCTTAAGAATCAGTTCCATTGTTTCAGGCCCTTAATGGCACTTTGCAGTAAAAATACTTTGCTCATCTGTTCTATTAATCTAAAGAGAACATTTTTTTAAAAACATTATTCCTTTAGCAGTAAGTGTTGTTTGTAGTTAGACTTTATTTTTGCATTACTACAAGGAGTTAAATTCCTATTATAGCTATATTCACCTTGCCTGTGGATTTATTTATTTTTTTCCCATAAAAATGTTGAGTCTGACTCACCCAGGGACTGATTCAGAGAAGTCCTAAGGTCCTCCGGCAAGGTGCTGAGTGCCTCAGACCGTATTGGTAGCGATGAAAACTGTTTGCTGCCTATTGGAATGGGCCCACAATGCTTTTAATTCCACCATGAAATCTCAGATGTTTACTCAAGCTTATTCACATTACAGACTTTTGCTTTGTAATTGCTTGCAAATCGCATTGAGAAGTTTGTAATGAAGCGTGCTACGAAAGTGAAATAGTGATGTTATGGCAAACACATTGCAGCTCCGCCAGATGTGTGATTCCCTCATAGTAACCTACCTTTGTCAGATCTTTTTGCACAAAATAACTGGAGAATCAAATAAGAGTATTTTGTAGAGAAAAGATTTGTGCTTTTTTTCCCCATATTTTCCTTTTCTTTTGGTCTCCCCCCACCGCCTCCACGGCTCCAAACATTTTAGTCAGTTCAAACCAAATTTTGAAGTTAAAATTATATATATCACGGAACAGCTTGGGTTGGAAAGGACCTTAAAGAACATCCGGTTCCAAGCGCCCTGCCATGGGCAGGGATCCCACCCACTAGACCAGGTTGCCCAGGACCTTGTCCAATCTGTTCTTGAACACCTCCAGGGATGGGGCATCCACAGGTTCTCTGGGCAACTTGTTCCAGGGCCTCACCACCCTCTGAGTAGGTAGTGTAGGTAAGTTCTTTCTAACCTCTAATCTAAATCTCCCCTCTTTTTGTTTGAAGCCATTCCCCCTTGTCCTGTCATTGTCTGCCCGAGCAAAAAGCTGTTCTCCATCTTTTTTATAAGCTCCTTTTAAGTATTCAAAAGCTGCAACAAGATCACCCCTGAGCCTTCTCTTCTCCAGGCTGAACAGCCCCAGCTCTCTCGGCCTTTATTCACAGGAGAGGTGTTCCAGCCCTCTGATTATCTTCATGGCCCTCCTCTGGACCCGCTCTAACAGCCCCACACCCTTCTTGTGCTGGGGGCCCCAGACCTGTATGCAGGACTCCAGCTGGGGCCTCATGAGGGCAGAGCAGAGGGGGACAATCACTTCCCTCCACCTGCTGGCCACTCATCTGTTGATGCAGCCCAGGATGCAATTGGCCTTCTGGGCTGCAAGTGTGCACTGCTTACTGATATATATGTATATATATATTTGGTTCCAGTTGTGTTAACATTGAAGATATATTATTTAAACCCTCTCAGTGTATAGCTTTCCCATTAGTATTCATGCTACTCTCTGCAGAGAAATATTCCTCAGGACATGATGATCTGTTTTGCAAAGAACACAAGAAACCTTGAAATATGAAATCGTGGTGCCCTGATGCTAAGTAACATCAGCCAGAGTGACAGTGTTCTGAGTAACACAAGTACTCATATTTGAAGGTTGCATTCCACCACTAAAACAAAGTGACAGGAACCAAATGACAGGAAAAGCATTTACCTTAGTATTTACCTGTGGCCGTGTTATAAGGAGTCAAGTGACAGAGAAGAATGAGGAAAAAGTTCAACTAAATTTTCAAGAACTAAAAATGCAAGAAAACAGAAGAAATAGACAGATGGATTCCTGGACAGATGCTACAACTTCAGTCACCAGATTTTCCAGCTACTGTAAAAATTTCTCTAGAATATTAGGATTCTTTCTCTACAAGTAGCTATGACATTAACAGGTTAGACAGATGAACATCTGGGAAGTTCCTGAACACCACTAAGTGCTTAAAACCGTGATGCAGTACTAGGTTAGCTTGGAAGTTACAACCTTAGTTGTAAGAATTTCAACCTTAGTTAAAGAGGCTGGGACAGTTCTACCAGCATTGTAAGGAGCGATGTTCATTTGGAAACCTGCTTGCAGAAATTACTTTTCCATTCATTTTCCATCTCTGGGTGAAACAGAATAAATTTTATTTCAATAGACTTTATCTGGAAGCTCAACAAGATTGTTTTTAATTTGGACAACATTTTGGCTAACTTTTTCAGAGAATAATACCACATTGGTAGATACTGCATATATTTTTTATTTCTCATGTACTGTTCAAATTGTTTCTTATTACCTAAATCTATAGGTATGAGCACATTCTCCCTCTCTCTCTCCTGTTTCTGAAGCTATATACAAATAAACCTCTTTATTCCTTTTTGTGCTTAATGGGAGCAAGTCATTGTATACCATTTATTAATCACTTTATCCATTATAGGATACAAAGAAGCTTCCAAGAGATATTGTTCCCACTTGTTATACATTACGAGGTCTCAATTTTAAACAAGTCTGGGTAAAATATTCTGAGATTTCCTGTCGTTAGGATAAGAAAGAAAAAGGTATTCTAATCAGACAAGATGCCAGTGTGTGTTAATCTTAGACCAGCTGGTTAGAGAACATTAATGACAAGGATACACATTTTGTCATTTTTAAATTTGAAAACATCTGGTAGAAAGTATCAAATTGTTAATAGTGAAATGATGAAGTGTAAAAACAAACAAAAAAGTAACATTTGTGGAAATGACTAGCTTGCTCAGATGACACTACGGAAGATGCAGTACAACACTGTACTATATACACTGGTTTGACCTCCTTTGGAAGGCTTTGTCGGACTCCCAGCTAGGTCCTGGATGAGCTAGTCAAGAAAACCGTCCTCATACAAGCTCTCCTACTGGCTCATCCTCTCCCAGATACTGTGCAGCACTGCTTGCCCTGGCAAACTACTCCAACGTCATTCCCCCTGTACTCGGCTCTGGTGAGGCCGCACCTCGAGTACTGTGTTCAGTTTTGGGCCCCTCGCTACAGGAAGGACATGGACGTGCTCGAGTGAGTCCAGAGAAGGGCAACGAAGCTGGTGAGGGGTCTGGAGAACAAGTCTTACGAGGAGCGGCTGAGGGAGCTGGGCTTGTTCAGCCTGGAGAAGAGGAGGCTCAGGGGCGACCTTATCGCTCTCTATAGGTACCTTAAAGGAGGCTGTAAAGAGGTGGGGGTTGGTCTGTTCTCCCACGTGCCTGGTGACAGGACGAGGGGGAACGGGCTAAAGTTGCGCCAGGGGAGGTTTAGGTTGGATGTTAGGAAGTACTTCTTTACTGAAAGGGTTGTTAGGCATTGGAATGGGCTGCCCAGGGAGGTGGTGGAGTCACCATCCCTGGAGGTCTTTAAGAGACATTTAGATGTAGCCCTTAGTGATCTGGTTTAGTGGAGGACTTGTTAGTGTTAGGTCAGAGGTTGGACTAGGTGATCTTGGAGGTCTCTTCCAACCTAGATGATTCTGTGATTCTGTGATTCTGTGATCAGCTAAGGTTCAAGCTCAGTAAAACCTGTTCAGTACTTTGTGACTGCCCTAATTTTACCAGGACCTACATGCTGACTCCTTGTCTCTACTTCCAGGGCTGCCTGATGCTTTTGTGTCCTATCCTCAGCCCAGTGAACACCACAGTGCTACCTGGAAGGTATTATGTGCCGTGTGAAAGACTACCAAAGGGAATTTCTACAAATAAGTTAGTGCCCTGGGACATGACGGGCAACCTGTCTCATGGGCATCAACTCTGCCTTCCCACAAGAGATGAGGCAGCCCAAACAGCCATTTCAGAAAACATGGACATCTTGGACATTCAGCCTCTGCCTAGGACACAAGAAATTCTCAAAATCCTTGTGGACTCGGATTCTTGTGGTCTGTGAAGAGTGCAGGGAGCTGCTCCAGAAGTCTAGAAAAATGTCTGAACTCCCAATACAATACAGCTTTAATCTCACATGTAGCTACTATTATATTTTCATTGGTCTAATCTGATTGATGACATCAATATCCTCAATAAAAACTGTTTGTAGCAGGCAATCTATCTGCAATAAATGTGGTTGCAAGAGTGAAAACAAGTGACTTCTGTAGGAAGCTGTTCTATAAATAATGGCTTGACTAAGCTACAGAGTGCTGGGCTGAGGTGGCTGTAGACCATGTAGAAGCCCATCAGCATCTTCTTGTTTTGCAGCTTTAAACAAATATTGGTGAGGTTCATAGGTAACTCTGAGACAGAAGCCACTGTTACCTGCTGTTCTCAGGGTAAAAAACTCAAAATACAGAAGAGCTGTTAATCAAGGAAAGGTTCAATGTACCTCACCCTGTGTTGAATTCAGTAAATCTAACTCTCTGTGCAAGTCAAATGGAAATAAGAGGTTGCGAGTGCCACGCTATATTTATTCTTTTAAAATTTATAATTTTTTAAGTCTGAATGTTTAGTCATCTCTGTGTTCCTTCTAGACAATTAGCAGAAGCTGTATGCCCTCAGAAATTCTCCCTGAGATTTGCAGTCTCAGTTTGATTTAATCATTTGAGTCAAAGCACTGTTATTTGTGCATTCTTTTCTTTTTTTTTTTTCATTTCCCCCCCTCCCCCGCTCGCTCAGCAGTTTTCTCTGCCATTTTTAATGAAATAAGAGAGCAAATGAAATTGATTCTGAGTAACTTTTTTCTTGAAGTTAGATTAGGCAACAAGAGTTTCCCAATTCTGCTCTTGATCTGCTATGTAGTGTGAGAGTCATGGAATCACTCACCTGTACTTTCTTTTCTCATTCATGAGATTTTAGAGAGTGCTAAGACTAGGGTGTTTCATGACCATTAAGATCCAGATTCTGCTGCCTTCATTATGTGGGATCTCATCCCACAGTACAAGATTAATTATATACTCCTTCAGTAACACACTGTGCAACATAATGGACTCAAATATACCTGATTACTAGAACATCAGCTTTCATCAATGTGAATCCACTGTCTTGCAGATGAACTTTATTTCTGAGTAGCTGAAACATAAAATTGATCTGTTCTTTAAGCCAATCGTAATTCAACAGATCATTAATGACAAATGGCAGAATGCCCCAGCCGTCCTTCCAGGCAATGCTCCAGATGGAAGTCATTGGATAGAGAACAGAAAGGTTTGGCAGAATGTGAAAAAAGAATAAATTTGCTACACATCACTCATTTTGTCTGACTGCAATAAAGTAATTGTAATAGAATGTTGTCACAGGATAATGGTCTCCTGCTGCTTTAGAAATGCTTTGCAAAACAGATGTTTACTTTCTCAGTGGGAGACATTGATCCCGGGACAAAAATCTTTTCTATTAAAGGAAAATTAAGTACTTATATGTTCAGCAGTATTATAAAAAGATTATTATAAAAAGACATAATGTACTAGATGAAATGATATGACATATTTAAGTGATGTATGTGATATATGCAACTAATCCCTAGGTGGGATTCATTGAAATAGTTTCTTCCGCCAGCTCTGCAACTAGCAAGTCCTTAAAAAATGCAGATAGGACAATGAAACACACTATGATGAAGTTGCTTTTATCATTTTAATTGTCCAAGGATTTTTGAACGGCAGAAAAACAGCATTTGAAAATAAAAATGAAATCAAAACTCCAGCATGTGATGCTGGAGAGAAACTTCTGTTGAGAAATGTTGACTTAATAACAAATAGGTAAAAATCACGAATAAATAATGACAAAGTAACGTGTTGGAAATTAAAGACGATGTGTTTTATGTCAGGTGAACACAGTCTTGTGAGTTTTGCTTACTAGAACCAAGACAAAAATTTGAAAATAAATAAAAATTTAGAAAGGATTTGTGCCTTAAAAAAATATCTTAGAAACTATCATATGGTAGAGATTTTACAAGAATTAAAAATATTCATATTTTTCTCTGAGCTGTCTGCAAGACATGTGGGACACATAAATTGCATTCTGTTGTGATATGATAGAAAAGTTTTATAGGCACTACTTTGGTGAACCTTATCCATTTTACAGACACATCTGCTATTCATCCAATAATATGCCAACTGCAAATTTAGGCTGGTAAGACATGTATAAAAGAAGAACATTTGTTCTCTTACGTGCCGTAGCTGTCTATGTGCTGTCAAAGGCATTTGACTATCTGACGAAGCAGCCCTCTGTGGTATTTAGCTTTTGCCAAGGTTGTATCTTGATCAGAAGGAATAAAATGAGAAAAACTATCTAGGGTCTCAGTGACTTGTTGGCCTCACCAGGCTGACCTCCAGGACCCGGATCCATCACCTTGGATCTTCTGCTGTCCATTCCTCTTTAGCTCAAGACATCTCGTGATGGTGTTTAGTACTTTTCCAGCTGGTGTCTCTAACTGATCTCATGTATTTTAAAATCAGGAATCCCAAACAGAGTTGCAGTAGGCAGATTGCTGACATCTCTGACTGCAGCAGCTAGGTCTTCCAGGAGTGCTAAAGGCTAAGGCTGAGCAAAATAGCCAATGAACAGCGACACTGAGTCCAGGCTTAACCGAAGTGCTGCTTCAGCTGGAGCAATCGAAGCCTTGAAGCCCTAATTGCATCTTTTACTCTGAATGGTCAACTCCAGTGTCTAGATGCTGAAGGGAAATGTCTTTTATACTCCCGAAATGAATTGCTTTGGTACATGAGTGCATTCATTTATAATAATCCTGACCTCAGGAACATTCACTGAAGCAAAGCATTTCCCTTCCCATTTCAGGGTCGCCACATTACAGACACCAAAGGAATATGGCCATGAGCAGCATGAAGAAAGTCATTTTTAATGCTGCAAGGGCAACTCAGAGTGCTGTCAAACACCAATGATAAGTTGCACTGGGAAGTGCTACATTAAACTTTGCTCCAAGAAAAAGTGGAAACGGAAGGCTTAAAAAATGTCAGTTTCATCTTCTTGCAAGCATATTTCCCCAGGGCTGAATAAAATGCAAATATGCCCACGAGCAAGTTGCTTACCCTAGTCCTACAGTTGAAGTACTGCACATGGAACCAGTTGACACTTTGGTATTTTAGCAGTTTAGATTTATAAATATGCATTTGCATTTTCAACACCAAACCATGTGGCTCTTGCCCAGTTTTCCCTGTCACTGCAGCCGCCAGGAAACCAGTGGAAGCTTGCTTTGCTGAGGACTGTATGATATGGTCTACCAGAAGGAAATATGTTTAATGGTATTTGAAGCATGAGAGGGAAGTTATCACCTTAACACAGAGCATCCTGTGCTTGTTTGAGTGGTTAGCACCAAAAAGACACCTCCCAGCCTCTAAAAAATGCTGAATCCTAAATGGCCAAATTCTCTCCATGGCAGGAGCTTGGATGGAGGGCTGGCAGGGTTAGTGCATCCAGGCCTCATAGAATCTGGCAGAGAGAGCATTTCTTTAGAGGAAAGATGGAAAAGACAGAAAAACTTGTCTTCTATGGACTAAGGTACCGATGAATATTGTTACTCACTAGAGAGGAGGAAAGACAGAGGAGGACAACAGATCAGAAGGTTCATGTGGGGATTAACTTTCAAGTGGAGACATCTCTGATTCCTGTCCTAATGCTGCCCAGGGGATCACCAGGACTGCAAAAGAGAACCTGTCTGCTTCCCAAGTGTAACATTTATAAGAGACCAGAAGGCAGCACGGACCACCCTGGCTTTATTATACATGCTTTCAAGCTGCAGGCTTCAAGCTGCAGAGGTTTAAAAACTGTGCCATGGCAAAAGGAGACCCATTGTTTCTCTCACTCCATATATATTCCTACAGAAAGAAGAAAGTTGAAATAGAAACTGGGTGAGCCAAGAGAACCAGGGATGATGACACTGAGACACCCCAGAGAGGGCTGCCTTGTCCTAGTTAAAAGCAGCTTGCTCAGCCACAGCCCCGCGTCCCTTCTGGATGCAGACACAGGGTTTGTGCTGCCTCGGGCCATGCTCAAGGCTGCTCCATGCCTGTGGAGATCTTCCCAGTCTCTCAGTGGGTTTTTGTTTAGGCTGTGCTCAGACATTTAACAGGATGAGGTGGTAAAATGTATGCACTAATGTAACAGAAAGGTAGAATAAAAACTATCCTAGAAAGATTGCCTTTTAAAACAAGATTTGTTTAGCTGAAGATAAATCAGTGGTGGTCTGGATGGCAGGATGAACCACTGAGATCACATTTCCTCGCAGCCTTT
This sequence comes from Anser cygnoides, assembly GCF_040182565.1. Taxonomy (NCBI): domain Eukaryota; kingdom Metazoa; phylum Chordata; class Aves; order Anseriformes; family Anatidae; genus Anser; species Anser cygnoides. The sequence goes on from NC_089873.1 coordinate 195,539,055, forward strand.
TTGCCAAGAACTACAGTCATGGGACAATCACGGCTGCCACAAAACTCTTCAGGTTCCTTCAACCTGCCTGCTTGGGTAGGGAAGGAGACCCCTTGCATTGTCTTTAAGGGTGTCATCCTACATCCAAGCTCCCCTGCTTAGTTTCCTCCACCCCTCTCATTTTCCCTCTCGTAGCACAGAGCTGCGGAAGGAACACAGTCCCTTCTTTTTCGGACACGACCCCAGCGTTAGCAGGGATAGGCGGCAGGAACTTTTGCCACTGAAACCTGACGAGCGCGCTGCAGCCTCCCCCTCTTTCCCAAGCCGCGATTTTCCCACGAAAAGCCGCTCGGAAAAGTTGTCGGGAGCGGAGGGCCGGCATCCCTCGCCCTCGGAGGCGCCGCCAGCCGGGGCTCGGGGAGCTTTGCAGGGAGCTGTCCAGCACCGCCGGGCCGGCAGGCGGCGGGGACGGGCTTGGGGTCGGGGCCGGGTTTGGGGTCGGGTTTGGGGTCGGGATGCCCGCGGCGGGAGGGTCCCGGGTGTCCGCCAGCCCCTGCGGGGGGACATCGGCAGCGAGAGGCGGGGAGGGGGGAGGCGGGCGGAGGAGGAGGAGGAGATGGAGGAGGAGGACGAGGAGGAGGAGGAAAGGGCTCCAAACAACACGTGATCCCCGCGGAGCAGCGAGGGAGCCGGGGGAGGGGAGAGCGAGGGAGGGCGGCGAGGCAGAGGAGGGCAGCGGCCGCCGCTTTAAAGCCTCCCGGCGCCGCACCCGCGCTGCCCCCGGCCGAGCGCGGAGCTGGGAGCGGGGCTGAGCCGGCCCCGGCCCCGACCCCGGCCCCGGAGCCCCCCCAACCGGGGGCACCCCGCGGCCATGCGAGGCGGCCGCCCCCGGCGCCCCGCGGCTCGGCGCTGCTGCCCGCCGCGGCTGCCCGCCGCGCTGCGCTGAGCCCCGGCGCCCCGCGGCACCATGTCCCGCCGCAAGATCTCCTCCGAGTCCTTCAGCTCGCTGGGCTCCGACTGCCCGGAGACCAGCCCCGAGGAGGAGGGCGAGTGTCCCCTGTCCCGCCTCTGCTGGAACGGCAGCCGCAGCCCCCCCGGCCCCTCCGATCCGTCCCTGGCAGCCGCATCCGTCTCCATCACCGCCGCCGGCTCCGCCGCCTCCGCGGCCAGCGCCGGTGCTCGCCGCGCTCCTCGCCGCCGCCGGGTCAACCTGGACTCGCTGGGCGAGAGCATCCGCCGCCTGACCGCCCCCGCGGTGAGTGCTCCGCGACCCCCCGGCCCTGCCACGCAACCCCCCGGTGGCTGCGGGGCTCCGCTCGGCTTGTCCCGGGCTGCCGGAGCATCCCCCGCCCGCGGTCGGGCCCGCGCTGGGTGGTGGGACCGGTGGCGGATAAGGGTTTTTTGGGGGGGAGAGGGGAATGAGGCACGTCCTGGCAGCATCTTGATGCGTTGAGGAGGGTCGCGAGAACCTCTTGTCGCGACCTGGTGCGAGCGACAATTCGGGGTGAAAAGTTGCGTGCGTTTACACGGTGCGTGGCACGCTCGTTCTTCCTGCACCATACAGGAGACGTGAACTTGGCGCGTTTACAGGGCTTTTCCACACCGAGCGAGGTAAAAAGAAAGTTTTGACGTGCCGGTCAGAAATATTTCAGCAACAGATTGCCCTGTGCCTCACGGATGCACAGGCATTCCTGAGAGATCAGTTTCTTCTAAGTGTGCTTTGAAATCCATGACTTGTTATCTTGATAGCTACACCTGTAACCGAGAGTCAGTGAAGCATTGTGCAAGCTAAAATAAAGAGTGAATTTGGGTTGAACCCATCGAGTACGTCGGCATTGCTTTGGGAGACTGAAAGCAATGGCTCAGGAGTCGTGGTAGTTTCATGGAGAGCAAACAGAAGGTTGTTCTCCAGCCTTACCATCACGGTCGTGCTACACTCCTATCTGTACCTCTGTGACCGTCGCTACATTTCCCTAATAAAGTTTCAGCTGCAACTGAATGCTTGCTGCTTTCTGAGATAACATGTTAAGCCATAAAATGCTAATTGCAACAAGTAGCTTAATCTGTTAGACAACTGCATCTGCTAAATTTTGTGGCATTGGAATATCTTTTGGCATGTTCTTATTCAGCTTCAGAAATTACTTACAAGTCGAGTCACCATCTGCTATTGGTTTGCTTTGGTTATAATGTACTCTTTTCTGTTCAGCCTTGCTTGAACCAGCTAGATCAGGGTAGACAAGCAGGGTAGAAAAGGGGAGAAGTTAGCAGTGCATTACATAGCTAATAGTTGTCCGGTTTCAGTAAAGACTTTTCTTTCCCATTGATTTTTTTTCTCTCTCTACTGGGAATCTGGGCTTGTAGTGCTGAAATTAATAGACGATATCTCAGGTGGCTTGTCTTGTTTTAGTACAAAAAAAAATGAAGCTATTTAATTTGATAATAATACAACGGTATAATTAGAGCATGTGTTACCCAAAATATTTGAAGTATTCTTAAGTAGCTCAGTGCAGTATTTTTAGATAACCTTAGTATTTGTATTTTCCCAACTTTGACTGTTACCTCCTGTAGGGAAATGCTATAAAAGAGAACTACAGCTTTACAGCTTTGATGCATTATTGAATTTGTCTGAAAAATAAAGACATTCTGTGACTTGAGAGATGGGAACAACTTCGATAGGTCTTACAGTCCTCTTTCCTTTGTGCTCTCAGAGAAATTTCACTTAAGAACGCAAAAATTCCTTCCAACCTCGCCTTGATGTCCCAAACAACAGTTTCCATTGGCTTCCCTAAGAGATAATTATAACAGCCCATATTGCTGAAATCTGCATATTTTATTTTATTTTATTTTAATGTGTGATTCATGTGATACACGTTGTTCAAAACCTTCTTTTTTGTCTTGGCATTGTAACTACTGCTTCATTCCCATCTTCCACATTTTGGCATAAATTAATGTGATTCAAGTCAGAAAAGTCATGTTGGCACAGTGATGGTGTAAGAAAAGAATTGGTCCCCCATCTTTTTGTTCTTGACCCTGAGAAATCACTTTTCAGGTGCTTTGCTATTTTGGTGCATTTTTTTCCTTGTTGAGAATCTTTTCTGTGCTGCTGAATATCTGCCTTCTTGCAACAAGTCAAGTTACCATCTGTCTAACACTTCAAATCTGATTATTTTGTCGCATCTGCTAATATAAATCAGGAATAACTTCAATTAGAAGTTAAAAAAAATACTTTTCCTATAAAATTAGTGTCAAATGATAGTCACTCATTATTTTTAAAATTAAAAGGCAAGTCTGAAGGGTGCAGTCACATACGTTCCTTCTGAATGAACAGATTTAATTCTTTTCTATAGGTGTAGATATGTTTTTATTCCATAATTCTACAAAAACAGATTTCCGTTAAGTATATAAGCGTGTACTGATGCATATATGAGTGTGTGTGTATATATGCTATATGTATTGCCTGCAATGGCTTGATGTGTTCACTTCCAGCATTAATGCTGCAGTAATCTGTCCCCATCCCAGTGCTGAGCACTTTCAAAGTTGAAGGACGCTACAGGTTCCTGATGTTTGTACTTAACCTTAATTTTGTGTATTCCTTTGCTGATGGCTAGGACTGAGGTACTGATTAAAATTACCATTTGTGTGTTTTCACCGATAAAAAATTCCCTGCGTGTTTAATACTGCAGAGGTGACGTTGTTTCAGTCTCGGTAGCAGGGGCTACTGCTCGGGGATGCTCAGAGCCTTGATCTGGGCAGGAGGAGCATCCAGGGGTTGAAGGAGTCGTACTGTAAGGGATGTCCATGGGGCAGTGTAGCAAGAGGGCTGTGCAAGAAGGCTAGGTCTTATGAGGAGCGGTAGTGCAAAAGAGTGTATGAAAATATTATCTTCTGTGCAATGCATTCATGAGCATGAGTACAAACACACTGTCAGTGGAAAGGCAGATTCTGTAGAGTGAAATGCCGTAACGAAGTATTTGAGATATTTTATACCCAAATACAGTGAAAAGAAGTTACTACATTCTGTATCACTTGCAATCTTGCTCTCAAATTTAGGTGAGCGTGACTGCACAACTATTACTTCTGGTGGAACAATGGGAAAAAAATTAAAAAGTGAAACCTTAGGTTTGCAGGTTTTAATCCAGCCTCTTCTGCTTGCTCCTGGAGGACAGCTTCTAGCACTTTCCAGCACATGTGATTTTCCAGCTTTTCTCTTAAATGTATTTTTAGAGATTTTCCTGCCGTGGTTATTCTAGAGGATGTAGGGGCCTGACCCTCAATCACCACAGGTTCGGTTTACATTCCAGTAGGTTCTTAAAGGTTTTCTGACATGCCTGGATGGCTGAAGGATGGACGCTGTTCATTTGGAACTTGCTTACCCCAAACCCTCTTTTTTTTTAATAGCCAGAAGTAGGAGGATAGTAAGGTTCACCTCCCACCAAAGCAGCTGCATAATTCGGAGAAGCGTATTTGGTGGTGAGGAGGATGAGCAGAGCTCCATGCGCACCCTACTGCAGGCGTTCACGAGTAGGGCGTGCAGGCGAAGGGCAGGCAGAGCAGTGTGGATGTGAGGAGGGAGGCAGCTTTTGTCCACAGCCTCACCAAGCAGGCAAGCTGTACACATACCAAACAGTGCTTGGAGCTGCTGCATGCATCCCACCTGAAGGCCAACTTCACTGGGTGAGCCGTGGCACTCAGCAGGGGGGCTGAGGCTCGCTGTGCAGCTGGGAGCCGCAGCCCAAAGACTCAGGACAAGCAGCCGTGTCTAGCATGGGCTGTGCTCAGCACTTGGCTGGGAAGGTGATGTTTTGTGGGATCAAATGCAGCTGCTCAGCATGAGAAACCCCAAGTCCGGGTATTGCACACACTCTGCTCTTGCGACTCCTTTGTCTCACGAGATCATGGCCAATGCATATTGCTCGATGTCTGGCTCTGCCCTCTCACAGCTTTTCATCCCTGTGATGTTCCCACAAAGCGGAGCCTGTAATTGTGTAGGCAGCTCCTACCCACCCTAATGGCATTCAAGCACCTAAATCATGTTCCTGGCTGGGCAGACATCCCTGCTGTCCTCTGTCCTCTGAACCACCACCACTGAAGGATCTTAGCTTTTATACCCTGTCAGAGAAATATGAGGCTAGATCCAGCAGCCGTCAAGACAAGTAGGTGCCCTTCTTACGGGGCTACGTTTGCATTTTTGGAGATAAATAATAAAATGCTAGGAACTCAGTAGGTACACTGATTTATGCCCTTGTTTTTAAGAAATCGTCTGCAATAAATAAATGTACATCACAAGAGAATTTAATGATATAGTTTTCTTTTAATTCCAGCTTTATTGTTGTGTTCTATTTTAAAGGATGAATTTTACACCCAGAGTGACATAAATTTTGATTAATTATAACTATAATGATGATATTTTCTCCTGTTTATTCTCATCCTCAGTTTTTCTGCCTTTAAGGGCTCCACTATATGGGAATGGTATCCTGGCACCAGTGGACGCAGTTTTATTCTTTATAAATGCCATTTATTATCTTACTAAATTCTAGTTCCTTGCAGCAATTTTCACATTTGCTCCAGTTCTATCTTGACTTGTATCCAATACCAGGCTGAAAATAGAATCAAAATCAGAAAAAAAAATACAATTTGTCACTGATTTGAAAAGTCAAATACTCTGCTCCCATCTGAGGGGCATGGACTACCCTGAAGGAGTGGAGAGTGATTGGGCATGCATTCAGAGGAGACTATGTACCCCGAAGCGCTGTGCTGATCTTTCTGGAAAGAGAGTTACAGCATGACACAGCATTAGACAGACTTACATTTCTGGTTGATTTTATTTTCTGAATGGCCTATGTAACATCTCTCTTGAACTGTAAACATTATTAAGTGGAAATCACTTCTGGTATACTTTTCTGTTCATGCAGAATTATTCCTGATATCCTTTAAAGGCTCAGTTGAAGACACATTAAATTAAGAACATTTTTTTTCCTATTTAAATTAGGAAGCTGCTACTGGCTTCTGCCAAATAGATTGAATTTAAGAATTGGCTTTTTGCTTTTTCCTGATAATGGGAGAAAAAAAGAACATAAAGACTATCATTTAGGTTCGTGTGCGTGCTATTAATTCTGTCACTGCTGAAACTTCAAATTGTTTAATTGCAAATGAAACCTCCAGTGAGCGGAGGTGGGGTTTTGGTGGAGAAGTGCAAATGTAGCAGCTCAAACCAAGCCCGGTTTCATCATAAGCCTCTACCACTTACTCTTAAGGAATAACTACTCTTGTTAGTAACAATAACAAGTTGTTGCCACTAGTACAAGAGTTAGTGTTGATTTTTACATGAAAGTTTGAAAAAAGATTGCACGTCTTCTGAGCTCGTCATGACTCACATTAAGTCATCAGGTATACCTAAGCTTTACTGTTGTAAGAATAACTTCTGCCTAACTTTGTGAATGAAGTAGGATAATGCTAATGATATCCATATCAGCAGTGTGACTGGCTAATTCACTTAATAGCCCATGTTGGATGAGCTTTACGTGAGTAACATCCTTCTCAGGAAGATGGGTGTGAAGGAAAAAAAGCCTTGAAAATGGTGGAGAAAGGCACATCCAATGAGAAACTCCTAGTTTCTAATTTCAACAAGCAAATAGGATTAATTTTTCAAAATAAAATAAAGTCAGACTTTTGCCCAGTACCTTTCAACTTACCAGAGAGAAAAAACATTCATACACGAGGTCACATGTGCAGCCTGTAGCCAGTCAATTTGCTATTTCATAGCATGGAACAGAGCCGGGGAACATTCTGGGAAATGTTAATTTTAGAATCATGATGGGTTTTGTTTGTTTGTCTTGTTTGGTGGCTAAACATCTCATGCATCTCATCTCAGCCTTAGCAAATAACTTTTTTTTTTTTAAATTAATTTAGCTGTACCCAGAGGACTGCGGCCTTGTATTGACCTTGGTGAAATTTTGTTTAGGGTGAACTTGAATATTTCACATCTAGTACTTAGACTGTCCATAGTGATAGCTGCTTTCTTAATGTTTGTAGTCCCAGGCTGAAATCTTGACTTTACAGAGCCTGGAAAAAAACACTTCTCTGAAAACATTCATACTTTGCAGGCATCTCTGCTGCCTGAAGCAGATACCATATCAATATATGCCCCTAAATTGCAGTGTACAGTCACGACTACATCAAAACAAAGGTGAGTATCTGTCATCCACAACTACTTGAGCAGAGAGGTACTGCTTCACAGCAGCTCAGTGTAGTCCTGGTGAAACTTGGAAAGCCAACACAGAGACAAGCCCTCTCTTTCCTCTTGTGCTAACGTTAGGGGCTGTTATATTATGCTATGAGGAAAAGAAATAGTTCTCATATCCAAGTTCTTTCTAGACGTGTCTGCTTCCAAACTTTTAAAAAAATAAAAAAATTAAACATGGTTCTTCCATACAGCTCAAAGCACCTTTGCAGCTGAGCATATGAAATTAGGCCCGGTTATGCTGAGGACAGTCGGTTTGTGCAGCAGAAGAAATTCCTTTAGAAGCACTGACATGTAAAGCCTTCCATTTCCTACCTGTCTCCTAGCATAGCACCAATGATTTTATGAAGTAGATGTGAGTTGCTTTAAAAATCAAACAGGTGGCATTGGAGGTAGATTATCTATTATGCTCTCACCTAGTGAATGTATTCTTTTTGCAACACAGAACAGATCTTCTATTCATCCCAGACATGGCTGAAATTCAAAAGATGAACAAAGTGATCCCAGACAGTATTATAATGGATAGCACCCTGAGATATGTATCCTTCACTGTCGAGGAGTTAGACTAGATGAACTAATAGGCAATTTCCATCCATAATGTCTGTGATGCTTCTAGTTGAAAGGCAGCTGGGGGTGCAGGAATTATAACTTCTAATTATTAGTTATTTCTGTTTTATTTCTTTGGAGTGTTTGCATTGTTATTGCAATGAAATAGTATGAGGTAAAATTATCGGTCTCAATGTTTGTTTATTAAATTAATGTGTTTTCTCTGATGTGAAGAAGTATTTCACTGTGAGACTACCCCAGTTTGTACAAACTGAGGAGCAGAATGGTCTCAGGTTTTGATACCAAGTGACCCTGAGCTCCAATGCTGTACCTTTACCTCGCCCCATCTGGACCACTGTGTGCTGCTGTAGTCATGCTGGTCCACAAGCAATTGGTACTTTTATATAAATCACAAAATTCTGGAGTCAGAAAGCTGGTTTTCATGAAGAAAAAATAAACTTCTAGCTTGCATAGTTACAGAGAAGAAAAGTGAGTGCATCCTAATGGTTCAGAAGCTAGAGAGCAAAAATAATATATTTTTCCTGATTATTTAAAGCACCGTTAAACCCCCAAAGATGATTCTTTTAAAATTTTCAAATGGTTCCTTATGTTGGGTCTCAGCTTCTCCATTTCTGATTTTTGTCTGGGCCCTTTCATTCCATTCTGCAGCTATTGGGAAGATGATGGGGAGGGATCCTGCCTGTACAGGATCTGTGAGGACCTGCTAGGAAGCCTGCCTCCTTTCTGCATCATCAGTAAAAATTGTCAGATACCAAAGGAGCTTTCTTTTCATTTTTCAGTTCTGTTTTTCCCTAGTAGCAGCAATTTCAATACTTATCTCTGCATGCCTGGCTTTTGGGAAATGTTGATAAATGTTTGTCTTTAACTGGAGCCTTGATTCTTTGTTTACTGCCTCTTTAACGTCAATATTTGGGTGACCAGAAGAACAGTGAAAGAACAGCTTTCCACTGCTTTCATGATCCTGGGGTAAATATTAAAAAAAAACACAACCAAACATACAAACAAACAAAAAAAACCCTACAGATATAAAACTGGCTATTTTTCCATTTATTTCCTTCCAGATGGGCCAGGTGCATACCAAATCACATGTGCTTAGAGCTCTGTAATCACCTATGCACAGAAACTTCACTAGAGCTGGTTTTGAAATATGAGAAAAGAGGTGTTTTTCATTAATGAGAGATGCCCAGCAGTGAAGCTGACAATTAAAATCTTACACATCTGCTGAGTTAGTGATTGAACATTACAAATTTGAAACACTTAAAGCTTTCAGCATCCAAGTGCTGATTTGGCTGAGGTCTGTGGTAGCTTATTTCTCCTGTATGTGATGCCTCTAGAAAGGACATTGCAACTCCCCAGGGCAGAGGAGTCTAGAGGAGCCCCCTGACTTTACAGACTTCCTTGAAGAAATACTGATAGAAGTGAAGTGGTTTCTAGCTGAGACTATTATGCTCTTCAGTGCAACTTTCACGTTTAAAATTTGTAGCACTCAAGTTCTTAAGAGCATGACTGTTAAACCACTTCTGAGGTTCAGCTAGGAGCCACTTAGCTTTTATCAGGGAAAATCTTTAAGGCCATGTTAGGATTAAGGAGAAACTGTGTTTGGCTGTTCTCTCAGCTCAGACCTCCCCATTCCATACAGTCCCTTTCTTATCTGGTACTACCTGGTCATCTTAAGTTGCAAAAAGAATGGGATGGAGAATACAAAACTGCATTTATGTAAATTTAAACTGAGTCATCTGGAATACTCTGCGCAGTACTGTCACCGCATGGTGGGGTTTGTCTGTCCTCACATAAGCATTTAAAAGATGTGTCAGTCTACAGCAATCACTCAACATCCTACGTAGACAAAAGAAACAGGTATTTCCAAAGACTAAGTCTTGTATTAGATACCAACAGTAAAGTGAAATGAGTCACTTTGGGTACCTACAGTTGGGCAGCACTTTGGGTACCTACAGTTGGCCATTTATTTCCAAAGGCGTTGCAATCAAGTGAGAGACATTTCAGAGGCAACAGGCTATGGTTCAGGAATAGGCCAAAGTCTCTGTCCTCAGAGAATAGATTGGAAAGCTTAAATTTGATTGCCTTGGGAAAGACATTTATAGCAAGGGATGCAATTAAAGTGGAAGCCTTTTCTCCTTTGTCTCCAAAACCTGAGGCAATGAAGTTGAAAGAAGGGAAAATTAATCAAAAAAAAAAAAAAGATTTTTTTTCAGACAATGTCTGTTTAAACTAGAATTCTTTTTCAAAGGAAGTTGCCTGAGTAAGAAAAATCAAATTGAATGCTTCAAGATCATTTAGACAAATATCTTCATAAACATTTTCCTCAGCTAGTCTTAAAAACACCTCTGAAGCTATACCCCTAGTTTCAGGTCTTGGACCAGTTTCGCACTACTGTAGAACAGGGTGAGGTTTTCCTCCAAAGGCATCCTGCAAGGCGGGCACTGCGAACAGAGGGGACTGGTGGAGTCACAGTGGCTGTCGCAGTGTCGTGGCCAGAATCCCTGCCTGCTGCTGTGCAACAGCATCCTGCTCTGGTTTAATTGCCGAGTTGCCAGACAGAAGAGCTGTAGGAGGTGGTGAGGGGGCTTTGTAGAGGTCCTGCAGAGCCAAGAGCCTGAGCCCCACGTTGCAAGGAAAGAGGAACAACTAGAGAAAATCCTTGAGGGTCAGGAGTGGAAACTCCTGAGATGGGGGAGGCTGGAGGCTTATTACTTCTGGCCACGCACCTAGGCACCCTTTTCCACCTGTGGTTCAGCAGTTATGGAGCAAATGCAGTGCCCTGGGAAGAGGTGGGAGAGATGACCTACCTTGCCATGAGGCATCAGAGCCAATTGAACCTCAACTGCTAGAGGCTCCAACAAAAAGGAGAGTAGTAGTTATCAGAAACTGTCTCCCGAGGAGACAGAGGCATTCATCTGCCAGCCTGCCCTGCTGCCTCAGGAGGTTTGCTGCTTGCCAGGAGCTCAGACATGATGTCGCAAACAGGCTGCCAAGACTTGTCTGGCCTTCGACTATGAACCCTGCTGCTCGTCCATGTGGGCACCAACTATGCAGCCAGGAGAGACCTTGAGAATATCAGAAGTGACTACATGGTTTTGAGGGCAAGGGCAAAGGGCCTGGGGGTCCAGTTGGGGTCTCTTTAATCCTGCCGATGAGGGGGAAAGGCTCAGGTTGGAGTGGACACATTTAGTGAGGCAGTCCCTGTGGCTGGTGTTGCTGGCAGGGCTTTGATCTCTGTGGATGTAGGGCACTCACTCTCTGAGGAGTAAAGACTACTGAGCAAGAAGGGATTTATCTGACAAAGAGGGGTGAGGATGTCTTTGACAACAGGCTTCCTGATCTTGATGAGGGCTTCAAACTATGTTTGTTTGCGAAGGGTCTACATTGTCTGAAGAGAAAGTGGTGGTGGTGGTGGGGGGGGCAGTGAAAAATATCTGGGGGACAACATGGTGGAAGAGGTTCTTGTGCTTACTTTGTGAAAGCAAGATGACCAGGGGCCCATTTTAAGGAACAAATAGGTGACACTGAGCTTGGACCTCATGCGTTAGCACATACATCTTTGTGTGGGATGGCTTTCAGGACAGGAGTGCTGCAGGGAATGGACACAGGATGTTCATGACGGACAGGCTGGGAAGGTGAGGAGCACGAGCAGCTCTCTGTGCAAAGGAGTGACCAAAACGTGCAGACAGTTGTCTTTTGATGGGGCAAGTTGGCCCAGAGCTTGTGGTCAGGAGCAGAGGATGGTTTAGCAGAGGTGGTGTGTTGGTACATGTCTGCTACACATTGGCTGATCAAGAAGTGAAAGCAGAGAAAACCTTCAGACAGCTGAGACAGCTGGAGGAAGCCTTAAAATTGCAGGCCTTAATACTCACGGGGGACTTCAGCCAATCCAATATCAACTGGAAGGGCAATAGAGATGCAGGAGATCTTTGGAGCTGATGGGGCGGGGGGTGGGGAGGTGGGTTTGGGGGGGGGAAATACTCTGCTGGAGCTATTGTTCAAAAGCAATGAAAACTGGTTGAAGATATAAAGGTTGATGGGAGCCTTGGCTACAGTGATTATGAGATGCTGGAGTTCAAAACACAGAGAGAAGTGGGAAAGATGAGTAAGTGGAATCACAGCCTCATACTTCAGGAGAGATTTTTCAGGAGATTTTGGCTTGTTCATAGATCTTGGCAGGATCCAACGGGCAACTAGCATGGAGGGTAGAGGGACACAGGAAGTTGTTTGATCTTTGGGGACCCTTTTACACCCTTCTCAAAGCTCCAGAATGGTTGATTATGGTATGCAGAATGTCAAAAAAGCATGGAAGAAGGCCAGCGTGGGTCAAGAGGTACCTCAGGACAGAGCTCAAATGCAAAAAAAAGATGTCTACAGAAGTTGGAAGCAGGGGTGGGCTGTCCTGGAAGAGTACAGAGCCGTTGCCTGAGCATGCAGGGATGGAGATAGGAAAGCCTCCCAGTCATGGCAATCAGGGGAGGTACCTGATGACTGGAAAAAAGCTAACATCACACTCGGCACTAAGAAAGATGAGGATCCAGGGAACTATGGACAAATCAGCCTAACTCTAGTCCCTGGGATAGTGAAGGAGCAAATCATTTTGGAAACCTTTTATGAGAAAAAAAAAAAAAAGGAAAGAAATAAAGGACAAGGTGGTGATTGGGAACAGCCAGACCAAATTTTACCCCTTTACACCCTTTAATACCCTTTGTATGCTTTTATGCCTTTTTACAAGGATGAATTGTACCTGACCAACCTGATTGACTTCTGTAATGAGATGACTGGCTCAATGGATGAAGGGATGTTGTTTACCTTGCCTTTAGAAAGGTCTTTGGCATGGTCTCCTATAGTGTCCTTAGAGCCAAACTGGTGAGGTATGGACTGCATAAGTGGATGATAAGGTGGGTGGAAAATTGACTAGACCTTTGGGCTCAAAAGGTGGCAATCAGTGGCAAAAAGTCAAATTATCAACCAACTACCTCTGCATTTTCTTCAGGGATTGATAAGGAGGCCAGCAAAGGACTACCAGGATGGTTAGACTATGGAGCTTGTGACATCTGAGGAGTGGCTGGGGAAGCTGCATCTGTTCAGCTTTTAAGAAGAAACAGTTTTGAGCTGTATTGCAGTCTACAGTTACTTGATCATGGGATATGGGGAAGATAGAACTGGACTTTTCTCAGGGGTGCACAGTGGAAGAATGAGAGGCAGGAAAGCTGGAAAATGGGAAGTTCCAAATCAATATTTGAAAAAAAAATGTTATGAGGGTGATCAAACACTGGCACAGGTTTGGATCTCCATTGTTGGAGGCACTCAAAACTCATCTGGAGAAGGATCTGAGCAACCAGTTCTAACAGGTATGACTCTGAGCAGGACATTGAACTATGATACTTTCAAAGGCTCCTTCAAATGTATATGAACCTGTGATTCTGTGATTTTTTTACAGTTTCCTTTGACACATTAGGGTTAGCCATGGCTTGCTATCTGGATTCAGAGTTAATTCAGGGAAGTCCTATAGCCTCTACTATGCAAAAGATCAGTCAGATTATTTTCAGTGGTTCCTTCAGCCTTATATTTTATCATTCCAGATGGAGCTTGGACATGATCTGGTATGGCAATTTTTGGATTAATTTACATGTAACAATAGCAGTACTGTCATGTCTAAATTTGGATTGCCCTTAGAAACCTGAACTGATGTAACTGTTTCGCAATGCAGATAAAAGAGCAGTAAATCATTATAATCAAAATAAATCATTAAAATTTACTGTTTTAGGTAATAAATGCTATTATATATATATATATTTAACTGTAAGTGGTCTTGAAGTTTTAAAACCATTTCAGTAAACAAGGGCCACTGGGTACCTGCATGGCATAGACTTACATTGCAGCAGAGGAAGTGCATTATTATAAGCTGTCTTTTATCTTCCCTAACAGCAGAAGTTATGCTTCTTTGAGAGATGATGTGTATTATGCTACTAGAAGAAGGTTTAGTTATTTTGTCTTCATCAAGTCTTGCTGTTGGATGCAGAAAAGAGATGAAAATGTTTTCCTACCCACTCTCTCTCTCATAGGCAATGCAGAGTCAGTAGCGGAAGAAGTAGAACACCAAACTGCTTGTGTAGGCAGCTGTAGGCAGGTGTCATTTTTCTTCTCTCCCTTTTATTTAGTCATGGCAAGATGGTCATAGTGACAGAATTACAGCTATAGCAAAGGTACATTCACCACTGATTACAATAAACTGAGAAGGTGAGCACAGTGGCTCTTTAACCACGCACAGTGACATGCCATTCTTGTCAGAAATGGAGAAGGACTTTGTGACTCAGGTTGGTTTTCATATTAACTATGGGCACAATGCACAGAGCTCTGTTTATGACCAGTGTTTTAATCTGAAATCCTACTTTTTGCTTTAATATTTTACTAGTATTTGTACTTACATTTTAATTATTTTCTAATATTTGGAAGGATATGCCAGTAAAAAGGTGTATGAGTGTATGGGATTGTATAAAGTTCTCTGACAGTACTTAGGCAGATGATTTAGCTTACAGAGGAGAGTTAGTAGTACGTGAGCTATTCTTATTTCATTCAGCACTGTGGGAGAAGGGAGGTGATTGATGAAATAAGCTCGGGACTTGGAGGTTGCTTATATGGTCAAATCTTGAGGTATTCAAATGGGTTTTTCCCTGGGTAAGAAGTGCAACATCTGTGCATCAAGAATGAGAAGGGGCCAGACAATCCCCAGAGGACTGCTTAAGTGTCATCAAGCTGCGAAAGTTCTTGAGAACAGAAAAATGCTATTTTTCTTCCTCTCCACTATGGAACCAAGCATTGCTGCCTTCCATACGCTCGCTGTAAAAGTACTTTGGGGGATCCAGAAATGAGATCTAATTCAACAATCAAAAATTTCCAGTGTTCTATGTTTCATGTCAGAGGAGGTCCTGGTGGAGTACTTAAGTTCTGTGTGTAGGAGTGGGGCTGAGGGAAATGCAGTATGGAAATAGGAGATGGCAGCTGTCTAGACCTCTTTATTTAAAGCCATTTTACTTTGCCTGATTGGTAGAGTGGGAAAATACATCTTTTCTATATGTGAAGAATGGATTTTTGTGCCTACTGAGCACAGGAAAGCTTTTGAGTTTCTGAGAGAACATGCCGTGAAATATGTTTGTAGCCCATCAGGCCTAAGGACCTCAACACCTCCCATACAACTAAGGAGGGATGAATTTTTGGTACGTGGTGGTTTCATTCATATGACACTTCCACTGTGTTTTGCAAAAGAACACATAACTTTTAATGCCCTTTATCACAGGAAACCTAGCTCCTGCAGAGATGTGAAGTAATTATCTGATAAAGTATTATCAAAAAATAATAATAATAAAAAACAAACCCAGAAAAACTATTTCAAGGTTGACATGTATTTTGAGCTTATTTTTGCAAATGCATACATTTCTACACATTTGAATTCAAAGGGGAAGACAAGTTCATATAATATGGTATTATTATTATTTTTTTTTTTACAGTTGCACAAACCTGGTATAGTCTTTTGCATTCCTGCCATCATCAAAACAAATACCTCTTTCTGCAAACTCACGAGCAACGTTAGGAAGAATGGTCAGGTCTTGAAGTGCTGAATCTGCACAGCAGACAGCAAAATCTGAGACTTTCAAAGCTGATGTTGGTTTGAATGAAATCACCTCAAATTGTGGTTTTTCAAGAATGAAAGAGCTCAAATTAAGGGACACTTCAACTATTACTTTCCAAAATAATTAGATGTCTTTTTCAAAAGGTAGAGAAATACTAAATGTCTATAAAATTTGAGTGTCTGGTGCTTCTGCTGAGTCTGATCAGAATATCCCTGGGTGCCTTTGAGACAGAAGGAAGGATATTTAAAGGATACTTAAATCCAAGTAGGGTACCTTTGTCTGATCTCTGTCACCAGGACAGAATGTACAGGTGAAAAACTTCAGATTTAGTACAAGCCAGCCATTCTGAAAGAAGGATGTTTTGTCATAGTGTCTTGAAGCTGCAACAGGGGCGGTTCAGACTGGATATCAGGAAAGGGTTCTTCACTGAGGGGGTGGTCGGGCACTGGGACAGGCTCCCCAGGGCAGTGGTCATGGCACCGAGCCTGCTGGAGTTCAAGAAGTGTTTGGACAATGCTCTCAGACACACGGTCTGATTTTTTGGGTGGTTCTTTGGGGACCCAGGAGTTGGACTTGATGATCCTTGTGCGTCCCTTCCAACTCTGGATAGTCTATGATTCCATGATTCTGTAAGTGACTTGGAACATTCCAAAGAGAATAACTTGGATTTTACATTTGCTTGATTTACCCAAAGATCGCTCACGTATTAATTCAAAAAAATAGGAACAGCAGCACTGGCAGTAGCAGCAGTATTAGTAGCAGTAGCAGTAGCAGTAAGGAAAATAGACACATATATGAACATATGTATTTTGGTGAATACTGTAGTGGTATTAATAAAGAAAATAAACACAGATATGCACATACATTGCTTGGTGAACACCTGTTAAAGTGGAACAGCGTATAAATGCTTGAAGCATGTCATGATTTTCTTTTGATGAACTTGAGCTTCCTCATGATTTAAAAGATAACTTGGGAGTTACAACTTGTCAGGAAAGCAAGCAAAAATAAATTATGTCTTTATAATCTTCTTTAATGCAAAATGCTCTAGTGAGCATACAAAGTTTAAAAACCCAAATGGCTTTTCCAGGATATACTTTCAGCACAAAATGATAGCATTTTCTTGCAGACTATTTTAAATTTATTATTTTAAAGTAATGAGATAATTGGTAGGTGATAGTTTGGGAGAGCTATTAGTGAAGTGGCTTCTTTGTTATGCACAAATAGTCTTGTTAGCAGTATAAATTATGTCTTATTGTAAAATTCATTCTTACTTAAATGTTTAAATAGTGAAGTAAGATATAAGGAACGAGTAATATTTCCTATCTATTGCCATGATTGGCACCTGACAGGTAGATAATTTGAGGAGTAAAACTGGGGCAAAATAGTGTATTGGAAGATTTGTTAATTAAACTGTGCTATACTTCCATAATCTTACTTTTTTTTTTTTTTTTATTCTTCCATAGCCTCAGACTATTCGGCAAACTCTTCAAAGGACACTGCAGTATTTTGAGCATCAAGTTATTGGGTAAGTGTTAATGTGAGGTAGTGAAAGATGCATGGAGTGTTTTCCTTTATGCTTTCAAAGCTATGGCCTTGACTGACAAGCTTTTTAATTTTTCTCACAAATTCTTAGGGAAGCTCTGGGGTAGCAGTACACATTAGAGATGTTAGTGATAAACTGCTGTTGAGTCCTGCTTTCATTCAATCCCATCACAGCATGACTGCTCCTCTAACATTGACATTTCCTATATAAGGAGAATGAAGGAATCTTTTTATAAAAGTATAGGATCTACCCCAATTTGCTTTTTGTAGAACCACATGAGATTTCTGGAAAATGTATTTATGCTATGACCTGAGGCCCCAGTCTTGCAAAGTCCTACATCATTTCTTGTTATATACATGCGTAAGATTGCATACCATACTTGCAGGTTTTTTGCAGAAGCAGGGCAGAAAACCACCTACTAAGAGTTCAATAAGAAAATTAAGAGATGACTGAGGAGTAAAAGGAAAGTGATAGCAATTATCATCATGAAAACCTGAGCCGTTCTCTGAGTGATTAAAATAATCTCCTTTCAAGCTTTTTCTTACCTGCACAAGTATTTTATTGTCACAGACAGCTCATGTTTCTAACAGAGTCAGAATACAATGGCTGCATGTCTATAGCCCTTAAATGGTGGTGCCATGTGACAAATGAAGAATGCTGTCCTCTGAATTTAATTACACAGATGTAAGGGAATTTTTTTTTCAGGCAGCGCTCAGGGTCTTTTCAGAATTTATGACATTGTTTTGAAGCTCAGTGCACTGGAGGAAATTGTCCTTGCATGTTTCTCAATGTTTGGTTAAAATTCAAAGGGTGCCCTAGCTTGGTAGATGACATTTGCAATGTTAGCACATTTGGCTGGCACCTGAGGGCAGTGAGGGAGCCAATCTTGGCAGATAATTATGATGTCGACCACAGGACAGGCAAAGGGAGAAGACTTTTGGCTGCCACTTTGTTCAGATCCTAAAAAAATTGCTTGAAGTCTCATGTTAGGAGACTTCAGTGGGTGAAACAGTGCCTTGCAAAAAGCATATGTGCAAAAACAATGCAGCTTCTAATTTATGGCCACATGTGGTTTACATATCCTTATTTTAATGGACAAAGTTTAAAAATGGGACACTCCGGAAACCTGTAATTCCCGTAACTTATGGCACACTTTGACTCAAGTTTTTGAATGCCAATGTAATTTTAAGTACAACTCAGTCAGTGAAAGTCAAAATTGTCTCTTGATGTCGTCTATTTGTCCTGTCTGGAGATCCATACTGTGTATACGTACTGTGGGGGGCTGACTTTCGTCAGCTGCAGGCTTCACCCTGCTGCTCTCTAACTCTCTCTCCTCAGCAGGGCAGTGGGGGGAAATAAGATGAAAAAAGCTTCTGGGTTAAGATAAAGTCAGCAAAATTCTTTCCCAGTTACCGTCACGGGCCAAACAGACTCATCTTGGGGCAAATTAATTTAATTTATTGCGAGTGAAAATAGAGTAGGATGGTGAGAAACAAAGACAAAACTAAACCACCTTTCCCCCAGCCCCTCCTTCACAGGCTCAACTTCACTCCTTCATCCCCAGCTGCTTTTCCTCCTCCCTCCATGTGGTGAAGGGGAGTGGGGGTAGCTGTCAGGCCCCAATAGCACCTCTCAGCTGCTCCTTTTTCCACACACTTTTGCTCTGCTCCACCATGAGCTGCCCATGGCTGCAGTTTGTTGAGGGCATACCCATCTGTGCCAGCATGGGGTCTTCCCCTGGCTGCAGGGTGTGCAGCTACACACCGGTGCTGGTGCCTGGAGCACCTCCTTCCTCTCTTTCTTCACTGCCCATGCTGTTCATGCAGTTGTTTCTCACACTTTTTTGCCTCATCCCTCACACCTCCATGTGTTTTTTTGCCCTTTATTAGACACGTATTCTCAGAGGCACCACCAGCATTGCTGCTGCACCCAGCCATGCCCTGCGGCAGGGCCACTGAGGCTGGCTGGAACTGGGTGGAGCAGCTGGAGCCAGCTGGGGCTGGCTGGAGCCAGCTGGAACCACCTGGAACCATCTCAGACTGAGATCAGGGTGGTGAAGCCCTGGAACAAGTTGCCCAGAGAAGCTGTGGATGCCCCATCCCTAGAAGTGTTCAAGGCCAGGCTGGATGGGGCTTTGAGCAACCTGGGCTAGTGGGAGGTGTCCCTGCCCATGGCAGGGGGTTTGGAATGACATGATCTTTAAGGCCCCTTCCAACCCAAGCCGTTCTATGATTCTATGAAATGTTCATTAAATCTCCTGTCCCAGTCGAGAGCAGAGGTGAGCTATGGCCGTGGTACCATTCCAGGAAGCCTGTGGTATTTATTGGCTGTGGAGGCCTGGCCACGTGGCTTGGTTGTGGCTTTGGGCTCTGGCTTTGAGCTCAGGCAGTGGGTCAGGATGTGGTGTCCCTCTGAAGCAGGATAAAGTTTCTTTTTCCTGCAACGTGGCCTGGTGTCACCAGGGGCCACTGAGTGGTGAGTAGTCACTGCAGTGTGAACCAGCAACCTTCAACCTTGCTCCACGTGGAAAACCAGTTTGTTGTTGGAGTAACCGGATGTGCAGTCTGAATTCTTTCTAGCATTTTCCATGGGTGCTGGCAAAACAGGCACTTGTTTTTTTCAGAAGTTAGTCAGATGAGGAGTCCAGTCCTTAAAACTGCTATTCATGATTTATGAAGTGTAAACAAAGTATGAAAGCATAACAAAACTGTTAATAAAATACTCATTAAAAATCTTTGTGCATTGAGCAAAATCAATTATACATTTTTCCAAGTGCATTATCACTCTGTTGTAACACTTTCTTCACTTGTGTTTCCTCCTCCATCCTCGTTATCACCTGCATAAAGCTTTGTATTAAACACAGTCTGAGCTTCTGTTCTGTTTCTGTTGAATTAAGGAAAACCAATGCGGCAAGGCTAAATCAAATAGAATAATTTAGATGTCAGCTGCTTCCTTGTCAGTCTGAGCACAACTCTGTACCTTTCAGCAATTGTGGGATTTTTTATTTTTTCTTTTACAAGCTATAACACAAACTTCATCTCTTCAGAAGATAATCCACAGAGAAAGCTAGGTTTTATACTTGCAGTGCTAACATAATGTGGCATGGAAGATTTCCTCTTATTAGATACTCTCCATTGCCTCATAAACATCCTACTTGGAGCTTACTGTAAAACTTTGTTACAGCATCCAAATGGGAATGAAGTATGACAGATATTCCTGATACCCTTCCGTCATGCCTGAATCCTTTGGTACTTTTTTTTTTTTTTAATGCATTTATTCTCATTGCAGATAATGTTCCAGATTCTAGTATAATGTTACTAGTACCCAGGTTACTAATGTCATCTGTGTGGGAATACGTATGAAGCGGGTGATGGAGGGGGAAAGCGGGAAGAGACAAGGGAGGCTAGAGGCATTATTTACTACCATTTCTGAAAGGTATTTGTCTATCTTGCGTTTGTGTAAGGAGATGCCGTAACTTCTTTATTTTTTACTGTAGTTACAGGGATGCAGAGAAGAATTTCCACAATATATCAAATAGATGCTCCTATACAGACTGCTCTGGCAATGAAGAAGCTGAAGATGTCTCAGGAATTCTCCAGTGTACAGCTAATGTACTTGGTATGTATTTTTTCAAGGGAATTTGTTACCTTCAGCTGAAAGGTATACTGACCATCTTATTACCAGCAGTGCACCAAGGCATTTTAGTTCTAACAAAGGAAATTTAGGATGTAGGCAGCTACGTATCATTGCACTGATATCTCGTGTCTCCTTTTTAACACATATTTTCTACCTTTGAGACAACACAGACTGATTTTTCAGTGGAGGTACATTCAGTGAAGATGCATCAAGTCAGGTTGATGTCAGTGATTGGGGAGGTTTCACAGGGTTTGAGCTGAAATGAATTTGCATCTGTCCAGGCCTGGGTCTCGGAATTATTTCAAAAAGTGTTTTATGATTCAGCGATTTAAGAACCACAGATGCTCTTAGGGTCTATGGACCTGATGTGTAGAGGTCCTGAGAAACACAGAGCAGGATGACATGAAACATTTTGGAAACTGACATTCACACTGAAGAATGCTTGCTGCAAGAAACTAGAAATGTTGCATGTCAAGATGGTGTCATCCATCACTGAAATGCAACTGTCTTACTAGGGTGCACCAACAATACACAGCAAACTCCTGAAAATTACCTGGGGAGCCTTAGCTTCTCTCTGTAGTGTCACAGGAAGCCACCTGTTTTGTGCTGATGGCTCCAGTCAGGTGTCAAGGCTTCATTTAGCAGTGCTGGTGAGTTGTATACAGGAGTTAATGAAACAAGTACTTGTGCTTTCAAATTGTGGTGTCAAAACCAGATGGCTGGCTATTTGCATTCACACTTATTATATACGCAAATAACTCTTCTTCCCTAGTTGTTACTAAGTTTTACTGGTTTTCAGTCAGACCTGTGTTGCTGATACAAATCTACCAAGAAAGACAAAAAAAAAAAAAAAAAAAAGCAGAGCTCAACACTGAGAACTAAAATTTTGATTGGGGTTGTTTTAACTGTTTTAGTTCTATGAAACTGATCATCTTCCTTGTTTTAGAGTAAACTTTACAGCTCAAGCTTTAACCATTAGGCATTTATCTATATTTTACAGGGATCTGTAAGGAGGAAAAGTAGTAACTGCTTTTAAAGTTAATTGTTTGAAAGCAGAAATTCCTGATTTATTTGTGATAGTCATTTGCAAAGTAGAAGAGCCAATGTTACACAGCGCTACTTCCAGGACTGCAACAGTCGACAATAAAATTTTCATTATGTTTTAAGACATGAAGTGGTCTTATATATGAATTATATACAATCATGCCATCTACTACCAAGAAAGTAATACCAATCTTGGTCATGTTGTTGGTTGATGTCAGTTTATCAGCATTATGTGTGTTTGGGCTCAGTCCGGAGGTCAAGTAGCTCACCCATTTGCAACACAGTGGCTGAGCTGTTGTAGCTGTCTGTGCCCACTGCTGTCTAGTGTCATTTGTCATCCACTGCTTTCATGGGAGTCTGAAAGGGAGAGTTGTTGATGATCCTTCTCTGCAAACAAGGCCCTGGGGGTCCTGATGGGCAGCAAGTGAGTCCTGATAGTAAGTGCAGCAGTGAGTCCTGGCAGCAATGATGGTCAATGGCAGCCTAGGCTATGTGAACAGGGGCAGAGATACAGATTGAGATGAGTGCTTGCCCCCCTCTACTCAGAACATGTTAGACCACATCTGCATTACAAAATCTGGGAGCCCATAAACATGGGTAAGTTAATAAGCTGAGGGAGTTCAGTTGAGGCCCTTGAGATGGTGGAGCATGGAGCACCTACCCTGTGAGGCTGGGGGAGCTGGGCTTGGTCAGCCTGGAGCAGAGATGGTGTTTGAAACCTCTGTAGCCTACAAGGTTGTGGGGGAAACAGTCAGGGTCTTCACAGTGGTGCAGAGTGAGAGACAATGGCCTAAATTAAAACTGGAGATGGACAGGCTGATTATTCTTCCCCATGAGGACCCTCAGGGAGTGGCACAAGTTGCCCAGAGAGATTGTGCAGTCTCTGCCCTTGGAGATTTTTAACCACAACTGGGTGAAGCCCTGAGCAACCTGGTCTGAATGACCTGGCAACTTCTGGGATCTCTCCCACGTTGAAAACTTTTCTGATTCTGGCCCAACACACAGCTAACAGGAAGCAGCTGGTGATACCATGATGACATTTTTGCTAGTTGACTACTGAGCTTTTTTTCTGAACTTTTATATAGCACTCAGAACACTTGGGACTGTACTTATAATGTCTAAACTCTATTTGCTTTTTCATTGGAGGCCTCGGTAAGCTGCTGAAATTAGGGTGGAAGGTGCAAAAGATGACATTTTGGTTCATTGTAGGATTCCTCTGACCTGATAATATACAGGATAAACCTGCAGAATTTTTATGGCATTGTGCAGCTGGAGAGTCTTTCTTCGGTGATGCACAGGACTGAAGTCTGAGCTTGTATGATAATTAAAGATGTGATATACCTTCGTTGTCAGGTGAATACTGTGGGTCATATTCTGCCCACAGAAAGTCTGGACCACCATGTACTACTGACAAAAAAAATCCTTCTGGATTTTGTATTTGTATATGATTTGCATGTCTATCTTTTCTGTCTGAAACTGTTAATCAGACTTGGTACACTCTGTGAAACACCTAACATATTCTAGTTTAGAGATGACTCTGCTTTCCTGTCAGTCAAAGTGCTTTTTCCTTTGTCAATTGCCTTATCCTGCAAGATGCTAAGGACTGTCAGGGAGGTTCTGAGTGCCTTTTGCTGCTGATCAAAGCCATGGGAAGAGGCTGCGCTTGGCACTTTCCACTTTTGGGTCACTGAGAGAATTAAGAACACATTAAATTGTAAATATATCCAGTATTAGTTATAGAATATTTTGTTTGCATTTTTTAATAACTGAAAGCTAACTCTCGGAAACAAGCGCTGTGAGTGATAAGGCAGGACTAATACAAAATAATGACTTCGTAACACCATTTATGTATTAATGTTATTGATAAAACCCGACAAATTAGATATTCAGTACTCATATCACCGTGAAGCAAAATAGTGTTCTAAAAACAGTTATGAATATATTTTTGTCTTTAGAATGCTTTTAAATCAATATGTTAGTTGTGGTCCCTTAGCATCACTGAGTGATGTTCAGCCTGGTTTTTCAGTGGTTTTCTCACAGTCTGTGCATGTCAGGGACAGAACAGACTGTTTGAATCACAGTGTAGGAGTAGCAACTAGGCATTACTGTCTTGGGGAATTATTAAAATTGATTTTGTTGAAAATAAGTTCATAGAGATTTACTCTTGGAAAACCTCACATTTTAAAGACCAAATTTGAGATCATACTAAAAAATAAAAAATAAAAAAACCTCTGTGAGCAAAGCACTAACATAATTTAAAAGCAATACTTTCCTTCTCCTTTATATGGGACAAGAACATACGGAAATGAGCAGTAAAACCAGCTTCCTCATTTTAATTGTTAGCTCCTATCACAACAGTAAATAGTTAATGGAGGCTGCATAATTAATTCTCACACGCACAGTTATTTTTCTGGTTGAATAAGGATTAGTAAGAGATTTTTCTATGTAAGAAGAACGTAACCACATAGATGTGAAATTGGAGCAACTGGCATTCCTGAGACTGGAGACAAGAATGAATCTGACTGTGACAGCGGCTAGTGAATCTGTTGAACCAAATCTGGCTTTCGATTTATTTATATGAGTGGTAACAGGGATTTGCTGTCTAGGGCAGCAAGGAAGTGTTTTCTTAAAGGTGCTTGGCAGCAACCTCATGATCTCTTGCCTTAGATAATGTCAACATGAATCACCTCTCCTGACCCTCTAACTGCCTCTAAAATAGTCATTTAGCATTCCTTATTCATCAGAAGACAGTGAAGGCTGAAGTCATTAGTAAGCCTGGAAGACTGCGAGCAGATGCTTCGCACCATGGTCCTGGTGCTTACACTGCTCACAGCACAGTACTGACTGCATGCTGTACACTCAGCGTGGTGTGTGTGGTTTATCATGCATGAATACTGGAATTTTTCTCCTGTCAAGTCGTCACTAAAGTGTGACACTATCTTCCTGCAGTGGATGAGCCTGATTCTTCTTGTCTCCTTGGTAAGTTATTCCTGCTACAAGTCCATAGACATCAATAGAAGTCTTTTCTGCTTTAATCCACTGTAATTAAGGGAGCCAAGTCCATCATGCTCAAAAACTGTAAACCATGTTTGATATCAGATCAATGACACAGCTTTCCTTTGTGGTGACAGCTTCCATGGCTGGAATATTTAATTCTGTATCCTTTTCAAAATAGTCCAGACAGCTTTATGACAAGCTCTGCTTTAATTAATTGGTGCATGTGCAGTTTTTTCAGTGTCCTCCATAAGCATATCATCCAAAGGAAAAACAAATATCAATATGTTGGAAGCTGGGCAAAAAGAGAAGAGAAATCCTAGTCTTTAAAGGGGGCCATTATAAAGTTTCTAGTTTGAAATAGAATATTTCAAAGAATAAATGCTGGTATGTTTTATCCCGTTGACTCAGATAATGCCTTTAGCAGGCTAGCTGTACGCTGTTCCGAGCAGATTTGTGCTGTTAGTCTGAACTTACTTCAGAAATAATGATAAGAAAAAGATTCCTATGATGAAGTATATTATCTGGATGACTACTGCATTTCTATATTAAGTGACTATAAATTTACACTGAGGTACGTTAGAGAGAAAGAGTGTATCCAAAGAGATTTCTTGTTTGACCTTAGGCAAGTTTTTATTCTTTCTGTGCCTCAATTTCCCATCTGTATAGTGGAGATAACAATTTCTTTTTAATCCTTTAAGCCATTTGTCAGTGCTGGTTAGATTTTAACATTCTCAAAGCAAAGATGTTTTCATACCATTTGTACATTCAGCATTTTGAGCAATGATGGCCAAATCTTGTTTGGGACTGCTTTTCTCCCCATAATTTAAAATAATTTTATTTCAAGTGAGATTGCAGCATGCATTTGGACTTATTGCAGCTAGTCAGAGAACAGCAGAGGACTTTCACGGAGCTGCAGATTGAAACTTTGGATACAGGAAAATAAGGATGAAAATGTTTTTAGTAGTTAGTCTGTATAATTCCTACTTTAGAATTTATGTAGGGAATTTTTGTTGTGATATAAATCCTTCCTGACCTGTCTTCTGCTTACCTGTTGGACAGATATTCTAAGCAGGTATGTGTTACAGAGCTTTGTGAAGCAAGAGAAAAATGCCCATTTTTTTCATTTTCATCACCATTGTGTAGTTCTGGTATATCACAATATTATTGAACATCCCAATTGCACAAACTAGGTACAACAGCCTTCACCTCACATCCCTGAAGCACCCTTTGCAAACACTGCACACAATTAATGCAGTCTTTGTGGACATGAACTACACTCTTATTTCAAGCCTTCACAAAGCGAAGGGGAGTTTCATGGAGGGACTTACCTGTTTTCCTTTAAATACCACCAGTGTTTCCTTTGGAGCCTCTTTGCAGGAACTGTATAATCTGTCATAACTTTTGATATTAAAGCTAATAGAAAGTAACCTAAATGCATAAATATCTATAAAAGTTTGCCATCTTGTGCAAAGTTTACAAAGTGGAAGTAGACATTCATACCCAGTCCTTAATGACACGGAAGAAATATTGTCTTTAAAGTCTATTTGCATATTAGAGTACAGTATCTACATTGTATGTACTGCAGCACTGTGCTATATATACTGCATAATTAACACTTTTGCAACACCTTGGGCACACAGCCTGAAGTTAAAAATGCACTAGTATCAGATAGTTGTTTCAACAAGGAGGCCTGGAGAAATAATTGCACCTATCCACCTTTTAATTGGTTAAGATACAGAAAAACATTGTCTTCCTTTTCTTTTATTCAATATATTAATTTATGCAAAACAATTCTTTTTCATCTATTATAAACATTTAGCTTCTAAACTCTTAGAACAATAACCTAACTTTCCTTAAAAAATGCACAGCGTAAATCAATGACAGCTGTTAGCTCCACACATAGACTTAAATGTATAGCAAAATTTTTTCCTGTTAGACATTTTTAACTTATAGGTTAATTATAATGCTCTTCCTCTTGGTTTTGCTCCTGAGAGTGGTGTGAAGACTTGGCTCCTCTGTCATTTCTAAGTGAATATCTTTTTGGGCATCTTCCATTTGGAGTATGACATGCCATGGAGGCAAGGATTCACAGATGTCCCAGTGATGTATGCAAAATCCTACCCCAGAGCCCTGTCCCATCAGGGAGATAAATCATTCAGCCCCAAGACGATGAAGAGGTGGAATCTGTTGTTGGTGCAGGGGTTTAGAGAGCTCTTTCTCTGGGTGAAATTTGCATGTCACCACCAAAGAAGATAGGTGCCGTAGGCAGCTTTATAATGAGTGAATCACTTCATCCCTAAATACATCTGGCAGGTCTGTTCCTTAGTGCAAAGGACATAATTCTATAAAAGTCTTTTGTTCTTTTGTTCAATTTGTCAAAATTGAAGAACTTTGTATCTGAAACTAAGAAAGTTTCAGCTTTTACCCATATTTTCTTGTTACAAAGAAATAAATTTTAGATCTTTCTGGTAACTAATAATAATGGTTTGTCATTGCTGAGAAATGATACATTTGAGGAGAAAAGAAATACATTGAAAAGGAGATGCTGGGGCAGATCTCAGCCTACAGTGAGATTAGACCAGATGATGTAACTGGAAAAGATAATAGAATCATAGAATCACAGAATGGTTTGGGTTGGAAGGGACCTTAAAAATTATCTAATTCCCACCCCCCTGCCATTGGCAGGGACACCTCCCACCAGACCAGGTTGCTCAAAGCCCCATCCAATGTGGCCTTGAACACCTCCAGGGATGGGGCATCCACAGCTTCTCTGGGCAGCCTGTGCCAGGGCCTCACCACCCTCACAGTGAAGAATTTCTTTCTTTCTAATCTAAATCTCCCCTCTTTTAGTTTGAAACCATTCCTGTCATTAGTCTGCCCAAGCAAAGAGTTGCTCTCCATCTTTTTTATAAGTCCCCTTTAAGTAACGAAAGGCTGCAACGAGGTCTCCCCGGAGCCTCTCTTCTCCAGGCTGAACAGCCCCATCTCTCTCAGCCTTTCTTCACAGGAGAGGTGCTCCAGCCCTCTGATCATCTTCATGGCCCTCCTCTAGACTTGCTCTAACAGCCCCACATCTTTCTTGTGCTGGGGGCCCCAAACCTGGACACAGCACTCCAAGTGGGGCCTCACAAGGGCAGAGCAGAGGGGGACAATCCCCCCCTCCACCTGCTGCCCACCCCTCTGTTGGTGCAGCCCAGGATGGTGTTGGCCTTCTGGGCTGCAAGTGCATACTGCTGGCTCCTGTAGAGCCTTTCGTCCACCAGAACCCCCAAGTCCTTCTCTGCGGGGCTGCTCTCAATGAGTTCTCCCAGTCTGTGCTCCTGTCTGGGATTGCACGATGGAGAAGGGTTTGGCACAGTGACTGCTCAGCAGGTGCCTGAAAACTGTAAATGCTTATATATTTAAGGTACATAAATTAGTATCAGTTTCCATTTCCTTTCAACTAAGAAGTGCAGATAGTCATTAGAATGCAACTAATTTAGGATACACAGCCTTATTTATAATTAAAGTGGTTGGTTTACAAATGGTGTAAAAGGAAACTTTACATGGCCCAGAGGACTGGCAACACTAATGGATTTTAATAATACTTGGAACTCCATCCTTGGGGGGGGAACTAAGCTATACACACAGGGCTGCTATTATTTAGCAGATGTCACACTACACTGTCAGTAGAAAAGTAGTCTAAACAAAAATCACATAATTTATGTGATTTTAAAACTGAGATGAATACATCTAAATTAGGAAAGAACAAATATTTATGTCAAATGGCCTTAGACTTCCCACTCTCAAACCAGAACTATTTATTGTTACAAAGCAGATGAACTACCAGTAGATAGTGAGCAGTTTCAAGATATGATGTACATTAATATCTTGTAGAAGTCTATTTATAAAGTAGAGGACATTTTGGGCATGTCTCATTGACTAACTGTAGGAGTTTGCCGTTATTTTAGCTGCTGTGGGGTACCTGGTGTGGCCTCTGTCAAGCCCTCAAAAATGTGCAGGTCTTATTTAAGTCCTATATCCTGGCAGAAGTAACTATCTATCAGTCCTTTTGTAGATGTCTTGGATGCCTTATGAAGTCTCAAGTAGCACTGGATTTATATATTTAATCAGCTGAATTGATCCCTTTATATATGTGAATAACTATGAAAAACAATTTTGCATTTCACAGGAAATGTTTTTAGATTTCATGGCAATTTTATTCTTTCCAAGAAATGAAGTTCTGCTCCCTATGTGGATTCAGTGACATATATACTTAATGCAAAAGCAAATTTAAAACTCCTTTTTTATTGCTATTTGATCTCTAGAGTTAACATGAAACAAAATGCCTTACTTTTAGGAATCATCAACATACCGACTGCAATTTTCTTTAGATATACTGTGTGCAAATCGAAGTAGTGAAGTTTCCAGTTCGAGATGGGGGGTATCAAATGATGATTGTCTTGCTTCAGACAGCTTGCTTTTGCCTGCAGAACCGGCTGCTACTGAAAGTGCTGGATGGTGGAAAAAAAACCCACAAAACAACATTGCCTGTTCTTTTTAGCTCAGCTGAGCTTCTTGTGTCAGTATTTTGGAGCAGAATCTTTTACGCATAGCCTGAGTACAGGTGATTAGGATGTCACCGAGAGGTGGTAATTATAATGATATTTCTAAGCATAATTTATTAGAGAAGAACCTGACTTTAACAAAGAAAGAAAACGCCTCATTAAAAATTGGATTAAGCAAGTATTATAAGTGTGAAGAATATTTTTTCACAATAATTCTCATTTTTATTTTATGAAATGTAAGATATGTGGGCTCTGTATGGTGTTGTAAGAGAAGTGTAGTACAAATTTTACAGTTGTGTCAAAGGCATATGTAAAGGCATAAGATGATGCTATTGTGTTTATATAAAAGCCCTAAAACGGTAGTATGAAAAATACTGTCTGGCTTCCTAGAATGATATAAATTCATCATGATAATCAAGTAAGATCAAAGCCCTTTCTACAGTAATTACATACTGGTACTAGGCTCACTTACAAGCCAAATGATCCATCTAATGTACCTTCAGCATTAGCCTGTACACATCAAAGCCTTTTTTATTGAGAAAATAAATGCTGCTTTTCCTACTGTCTTTAAATTATGCCTTGGAATCCTAAACTGCCACCTGGCTTTCTGTCCAAAAGACTGTTTAAAAAAAAGATTATATTCATGCCAGAAATCTGCTAATCCAAAAACATTAAAGATTTTTTTTTTTTTTTTCTACAATTAAAGGTGGCAGATTCTGCTTTTGTCCACAGTATGAGTTCCGGACTTGCACTTTGAATTGTTCTATCCCCTTAATATTTGACATTTATATATTCTTAATGGGTATCCCAGGAAAAGGGTATTATTCTATGCCAAAGCTTTCAGATGCTGTCCACTTCACAACCATTGTCTTCATGATTTACCTTAAGGAATAGTTGGATGTCTTGTAATTGCTTCTGTGTGGACTGCAATGGAATTGATTACTTTGACATTTTTATCACATCATTCATCTTCTATTAGTTTCTGAAGAGACTATGATTTGTGATTTCCTTTATGGGAACAGATTTCTATCTAATTTCTCCAGACAGTAATGTACAAATTGCTTAGATATACTACATTAGTTCCTTGGCATTAGTTCCTTGTTGTGAGTTCACAGTTTACAGGAACTACTGAAAAGAAAATGAAGAAGGACCTTTTACTAGCATGGTACTCTGGGATGAAGTCATCTATTTTTGCTCCAGTTCAGTGGAATACTTAATTTCTGCTTTGATCCTATGCTTAAAGACTTTGGTCATTTTTGATCTGGCTCACAACTATAAGATCTTTTCTCTAAGTGTCATAGATCTGTAGAATCATAGAATGGTTTGGATTGGCAGGGACCTTAAAGATCGTCTAATAAACCATCTTTGAGACACATTTTCAAAGGATAACAACAGACTTTTAGAACTTTTATCATGGGTTTAAAAATAGTTTGTAATAGGGGACCATAGCAGTGCCTTCATTCTAAAGTTGCTTTGCCTTTTAATTTCCTTCTAAAAAGTGTATATTTAATTTCTCTCCACTATGGGCTAGAGTAAAAAATGGCATTTTAAGAGAAAGCAACAAAAAAGAAACTGCTATGGAAAAAAAAAAGTATTAAAGTTCAGAATATGATTTGTCCTCTTGTAGAAGTGGTTTAAGTGGTAGGAACACAGTAGATCACTTTCAAAGAGGAAAGTAAATTAGACTGAAGAATTCTTAGAATTTCATTGAGTATACCAGTACAAGGCTGGTAAATAGCAGAAGCTCAACATAAGACCACATGGCTTCAGCTGGGAAACAGAAGAGAGTAATGGGATGAATTTTGGTTTATTTTGTATCACTACTGTTAAGTGTCTTGGTGAAAATAAAAGAGACTTTTATTTTATTTATTTTATTTTATTTTATTTTATTTTATTTTATTTTATTTTATTTTATTTTATTTTATTTTATTTATTTTATTTTATTTTATTTTATTTTATATAATTTTTTTTTTGCTTACTTAATGATTGCAGGCTTGCACCCCTTAGGAAGCCCTATCTGTGTTGATGGGGGCCACCCACAAGGCAATATAGAAGTGCAGTGGCCTCTGTAATTGGAAGTGCTGGGCACACACACAAATCTCAAACAAATATATTTTTTTCTGGGTAGCTGAATATATATATATTTAATTAGAATGCCAGAGTGAAAAAGAAAGAATGAAAATACTAGCTTTTCAGAAAGGGATAGTAAATCATACTGAAAAATACTTTCCATTTTGATGAATGGAAAGTTGACTCACATTTACAGGGCCATCTTCAATGTGAATCACCCACCTGCAAACTTTAAATGAAAACAAAATGAAGATGCACAGAAAGAATATCGTGTGAGAAGGGTAAAAAGATTAGACTTTATGCAGATGGATAACTTGAAGGTTATAAAGAAGATTATTTTGAAAATTTTATTTGTCTTTTCTTAAAATAAAAGAAAAAAATCAGGAAATACTGAATATGTTGGAAATGGAAATCATACTGAATGTATGATTCATTTTTTAATGATTTAATTTTTAAAGATCACAATTAGCTTACGGAAGTCTCCAAACATAGTAAAGCATGCACTGTAGAGACAATGAATTCTGTGGATTTTTCTTAAAAAGCGGGATCTTCTATAACAGATAAAATTATCTCTTGACCTAGTAGCTCCCTCCTTTTCACTAAGACAAATATTTACTGTAACAGGAAGGGAGAAGCTTCCTCAAAAACATGTTTGTTCATGATCTTTCAGCAGGTTTCGCTTTTTTTTTTTTTTCTGTAGCGTCTGATACCAGGCACTGCTGGACAATATTTCTGAGCAGCTGCATAGCAGCCTGGTGTACTCTGACGTTTTCTGTCTTCGTAATGATGATCGTTTCTATCGTTTCTTGTAGCTAAGCCTATCCAGTCAGTACAGAGAAAGGGGGGAGGGGGGAAATACACAGAAGATACTCAAAAGATTGGGATCATTTTTATTGTACCAAATAAAAAGTTATGATGAAAGATATCTAGAGTTAATGTTTTATGTAAGGTATGTCTGTGCTTCTATTCATCATTTTTTTCAATAGGAGAGTCAGGATTGCTTCACTGAAAATACAGATAAAGTATTTAGTGCAACTTCATACAAGCGCAACACTGAAACCAAGAGCAAACAGAAAAAAAATAGTTTGTGTTTTCTTGTATAATAGGAATTTAAATAAAGGTTTTGATTTTAAAAAAATCATCATGCTTCAGGCAAAAATATACCTCCA
The DNA here is from genome assembly GCF_040182565.1 of Anser cygnoides. Classification (NCBI taxonomy): domain Eukaryota; kingdom Metazoa; phylum Chordata; class Aves; order Anseriformes; family Anatidae; genus Anser; species Anser cygnoides. Next base: position 195,571,481 of record NC_089873.1, read on the forward strand.
ATTGGAGAGGCTTAGGGAGAAACTTCCCCAATTGGTAGGTTATACTTGTTTGTTTTAGAAGGTGGTTTGACTTTGTTTAATCTTCTCAGTGTTTCATAGTGTCTATTATTAGAGATAAAATTCCTGGCTAAGACAGACCAGCAGTTTCGTCTGGCTTGGGCATATCCATTTTTTTATTCTGAGCTAATCTAATTTTCTGCTGGTACTGTGTGTAACTGAATTCAGAGCTAAAATGTTTTTAAAAGTAGTGGCACGTCCTCGAGCCAGGTCATTGACATAGGATAATTCATGTTGCTTGGAGTCAGTATGTTACGTCCAGATTGAACAGCCAGTCCTCCAGGGCAGACAACAAGACCAGTCTAAGACAATCAACAAAATCTTAGGCTAAATACTAAGATACAACTCCATTCAATGATAGTAAGACAAGGTTTACATGCGTAGCAGTGAACTGCAGGGTATCAAGTGATCGGTTCTGCATACCCTATTTTCAGTCAATGGTGCCAGGGCAAGTTACGATTTTATTGTAATGTTATACTTGAAAGACAGCTCCACCTACACTATTGATCTGGCATGTTACATAGGTATGTTCCCATACTTTTGGGGCCTCAGCAGTCTTAAAGCCTTGGGTGCCCCTGCTAAAGTCTTGTGACTGTTCACTTTTACACACATACTTCTAAAGCTATTCAGTTCACTCTACAGAACAGTAAGATTTAACAGTATGTATATGAGTTTGTGTATACGTATGAACATTTTTATTCCTTGTTATTAATATTCAGTGATGACAATGTTATTGGTATGGGTTAGAATTTAATTCCTTTTGGGTTATAGTGAGCATTTTTAAGGAAGATGTTACACTACTGTTATGCAGACGTAGTGATAATGAATCAGAAGTTGGCACGCTGTCCTCTGAGTCAGGATATTAGGGGGGCATTGTGTACCAGAGGTACTTTCTTTTGGCTTAGCTGCAGATTTGACCATCTGTGGTCATAAAAGATCCTGGGAATATTATTGTAATAACTTAGTTTAGTGACCAAATTTGATTATGAGTAATGGCATTCAGATGAACTTTCCCAAATTATTGCTATTACTTCTTTTATAAAATATGCTTTGTCATGCTGTCATGTTGTCCTATTTATATATGTAATTTTATGAATTTTAGTCTGCTATCAATCATGTTGAAGGTCCAAACAAAACTGTCATTGCAGATTGTTTGCAAAGCCATGGAACGCTCAAATCCCTCGCAAATATTGATTGTTATAACTATGCCTATGTGTATAGGCAGTTCAGACACTGCCTTGAGTTGATCAAAGGTTATTGTCTGCAAACAACAGATGAATGACTTCTTCTGTCCCCCCGTTATACCTCTTGGGCATGAAAGTCACTCATTACACTGTTCTTCCAAATTGCAAAGTCTACAAGCAATCTAAAAAGTGATAAGTTTGGTGATCCACTGCGATCTTATCGATGTTATAAAGCATGCTGAATACATATTAAAATAAAGGTCCTACTGTGCCCTTTGGAGATAAATAATTACTCTTCATTTCTGTTAGAATTTAGGATTGATTTTAAGGTGTTTGACTTGTACACTACATTGAAAAATAGATTTCAATACACTGGAGGAACTGTATTATTTATCTCTTGTTGAATATTTGTAATTCACATGCAGTTGATTCATACTTCTTTTTCTTCTATCACAGCTTAGTACAACACAAACATACCTGATGAATTTTGTAACTCTGTTATTTGATATAGGGATTGTATCAGATGAGACTTAACATAGCATATCCTTTCTAAAATAAGACTGAGAAAAATGTTTAATAACCATCTCAAAATTATTTTTTTTTCTAGTTTATCTTTAAAAATGTAGATAACAAACTGGAGTAGCATTTGATACACATTTAGATCCAGAGACTTCAATTACAGATATTTCCCCCCTCCTTGTGCAACACCAGCCTTATCACCACTGTAAATCAAACCCTTTTGAATTTCTCTGATGGAGACTTGAAGTGACATTTAGAGCTATCACAGGTCTGTCCCATCTAATAGCAATTTAGAAAGCTCCAAGGGGCAGGGATTTTTCAGAAGGTTGATGGATGTAGGTGCCTAAAATAGAAAGGCTTTGCTCTCATTTTTAGGCAACAAAAAAGAAGTAATTATTCCTTTGTATCTTCTGCCAGCGCCCAGTACCTATAATGAGAAAAGTATTTTGTCTGCAGAAAACAACAACAAAACCAACAAAAAACAGCTACAAAAGTGTGAATGAATTGTACAGCTTTACGCTACTTATTGAAAGCCAAAGGCCTGACTTTGCACTTTTGATTGAAAACCAAAGGCCTGAGTCCCAGCAGCTTCTTTTTCAAGCTGGTAAGAGCTAGATGTCTTTCAGAGGCAGTGATGAAAGAGGCTGTAAAAGCAGAAGCCTCATCCATATCTAAGTCAGCCATGGCAGCTATTCACCCTTGGCTGGGTACATTCAGACAATAGACTGCTTGTGACATGCAAAAATTAGGGAAATTATAATACATTCTGGTTTTCATCATGGAAGAGGAGACAGATAAAAGTAAAACCTCACATATAGCTGGCTGGGACAGGGAGCTGAAACCACAAGGAATTAAAATGGCAGGAAAATAAGGCTGCTAGAATGAAGCAGTGTGTTTCAGGCACTCATGGGTTTTTCTTAGCCACTGCAGAAAACAGAGTAGGCAAATATCCAGTGGAAAAGCCATTTTCAATGACTTGGAAAAATACTGGGCAAAATGACAGCAAAGGGAAGATGTGACATGGTAACAATATTATGCTGTTGACATGAGTATTTCATTTTCCTATAGGTTTGAAGTTTGAGGAAATGCAAGAAAAATTTGGGGAGGAATTCTTCAATGTCTGCTTTGATGAGAATGAGAGAGTTCTTCGAGCAGTAGGTGGGACCCTTCAAGACTTCTTCAATGGCTTTGATGCTTTGCTGGAGCACATTAGAACTTCATTTGGAAGACAGGCCACCCTGGAATCCCCTTCTTTCCTATGCAAAGAGCTCCCTGATGGCAATCTCATGCTTCATTACTTTCACCCACATCAAATTGTGGGGTTTGCAATGATGGGAATGATAAAGGCAGCAGCAAAGAAGATTTACCGCTTGGAAGTGGAAGTAGAACAGGTCACTAATGACAAGCTATGTTCAGAGGGGACAAACCCAGGTAATTGCAGCTGTTTGACTTTCCTTATCAAAGAACGTGAAAATGCAAATATCACAAAAGCACTTCCACCAGGAACTTCCCAGTCCCCCTTAGACCTGAGGATTAGTATCAGCACCTTCTGCAGAGCATTCCCCTTTCACCTGATGTTTGATCCAAACATGCTTGTTCTTCAGCTTGGAGAAGGTCTAAGGAAGCAGCTCAGATGTGACACTCATAAAACTCTGAAATTCCAGGACTGCTTCGACATAGTTTCTCCTAAGATCAGTGCCACATTTGAACGAGTCCTCCTCAGATTATCTACTCCCTTTGTCATTCGGACCAAACTTGAGGATTCTGGCTCTGAAAGTAAAGACAAGGTAAGAACATTAATTTGGAAGGGCATGTGTATATGTGAGTGAAGGGAGAGGTTATTTGTTCAGAGAGAAGCAGCTCAAGTACTGTGTACTCTGGAAAGCTCACTTATGCTTTCCAAACAGGGCTAAGTGGTATTCCCCAGCAGAGTGAATATTTTCCTAAATTATTTATAAGCTTTGCCTATGAAGTTGTATCAAATCATGACATTGCCATTCAGAAAACTCCGTTTTGTGGACTTACATGGTACAGTTTAAATCAAAAGGGTGAGGAATTTTACAAAATGCCCATATCTAATCCACTCCAGCTATATTATGATAACAATAATAGTTATTAAGCCATTTGCTGGGGAATAGCTTTCACTACATTTTCTGAAAGACTCTAGCTGCAGGGTTCACACTGCTACTTTATTATATCCTGCTTCCCTCTTTGGAAATGCTGCTTTCCTCTCTGTTTCTTCTTATCTCTCACCCTGCTCTCAAGGGAACCAGAGCTGTAAATGGTACCAAGTATCACTTATGCCACTTTTAATGCTTTCCAGTCATTTAAATAAGTATTTGTCCTCCTACTCTGCCTCCTCCCTCAATGCTTTAGAAGAGAGTTACCTAACTAGTGGGCCTTGTGTTGATTTCAATGCATCCCAGGTGAGTTAGATGTCTTCTAGATCTGACCTCCACAAAGACTTGAATGGCATTTGCCTTATTGTGTATCCTTGAATTATGGGAAAACTTTTTTGGTGCAAAGCCAGATTCCAGCTTTACCACCGAAGTACTTCTACTTTGTTCTCACATTGAAAGCCGATGCTTGGGTGCCTTGGAAATATTGCTGTCCATGTGAAAAAATTATTGATTTTCAAGGTTTTAAAGACTAAGTGCCCAAGAATAGTCAATTTTAATCACACTGGACACTGAGACACCTAAATTCTGCCTACGGGTGGCTCATAGGCAATTCAGAAGATGTGGATATGGCTAGAGAGGTTCCACATTTGTTTTGCGGCCTACATTGGGGCAGAGCCAGAATGGCTCCTGTGGTAATTGCATGTTCACTTCTGGTCTCTCTTCAAAATAGAGCACTTCGATCAGCAGTATTTTTTCCGTCTTCTCTTTGGCACTGCTCTTTGGCACCAATAAACAAGTTTCTGCTGCATTTCTCCCTGGAAACATATTCCCCCAAGCGAAGCAAACTAGTGCTTCTCATTTTGTATAAATTGATGTGATTCAACCTGCTTAAAACCGAGGAGTTTATTTTTCAGAATCTGTCCTCAAAATCACCCTAACTTGTAATTACAAAAAGGAAACGTTTGAAAAGTGCAAAAGTGTTGGTTCTGAGCTACCTTTTGGCATGGTAACCTCTTTTGAAAGAAGCTTGCGCCATGCTCCTTCCTCCCCTGAGCCATCCTCTCAGGTGTCTTCTCCTGCCTGTCCCAGCTCTTTGTCAACCTTCTGGTCTCCCACAATCTGCTGTAGATCACTCTGAAGAGGACGGAGAAGGTTTCTGGCAGGATGCATGTCTGTGCTAACTCATAGCTTTCCTAATTGCAAGTAAACAAACAGTTTTATACACCTGTGGCTTGCTCCCAGGAGAGGTGGCAGGGAGTGGAGCTTGCTGGAGGTGGGTTTTAGCAGCAGGCTTAGGAAGCAACTCAGATTTCAAAAGCTTCTGTACCATTGAGCCGTGCTGACTTGAGTTCATCCTTGCATTATTTCCATGTTTTGTACCGTGTGTATTTACAGGCGAGTCATGCATTGAATCAGCAGTGCTACTCAGGAGAGTGACCCTCTCTGTCTTAAAGTCATGTGTAGAGACAATTAAAAGGCAATATCAGTGAAGGAAATCCTTTGTCTACCAGTAGTTATGAGAAAAATTGTGTATTGAACAGTAAGGTGTAAATAAAAATGTTGATAGCAAGGTGCAGAGGACCTGGGGTAAATGTTGGGCTGCAGGCATGGGAATTAATTTGAGAACATCAGTTTAGAGATATTTTCTTCTGAGTCACTTATTTTATAAGTACTTTCCAAAAGTTTCTGGGAGTAGTTATGCAATTAAACAAAGCTCAGTACGTGATGCATTTTGCTAGATACCTTTTTTTTTTTCTTTTTCATTTTTCCCCAAAATGAGAGGTTGCACAGATTCAGAATGGTCATAATTGCCTCGCTTTCATAGATTTTGAGTGGAATGACATGGCAATACCTCATGCTCAAGTCCTTAATTTTCTCTTGGATAAAAAAAATAAAATAGACTGAGCTTTGGAAACTTCATCCTGTGCTGTTTTCCCAGAGCTCAGGGCACTCAACATTTTAGAACTTTTCAATACTTATTTGGAAGCTGAGTGTTGGACCAGTAGGCCAGTGCTGTAAGCCAGGTCACCATAAAAATCGGCAGTAACTGGTTTAGGTATTTCCCTATTTTTCTGTCACACATTTATTCAGTTCTTACTGGAGTTGCATCCCACTTACAGCTATTTATCTTTTTTAGAAAGTTCTGACTCTCCTCTGACCTCAACAATTCACAGACTTGGTTACTTTAAATACCAGTTGAAGGGATGCAGCCCAGATGACTGCTGCAGTTTTTAAGCTGCTCAGATATGTCAGTAGTTCCTCAAGAAGAAAAAAAATATGTTTCAAAAGGCTTTGTGATGAACACAAGACCTTTCAGCCTCTCTTCAAAGAACTTTTATCTTCATTTCAGTACATAATTTAGATTTTTTTTTTCAGGTTTGTAAGGAGAAAAACAGAATAACAAAATAGTTTTCATTTAGTTCTTACTCCAGCTCTGCGTTCAGATGAAAGTAAGTCACAGATCGTGATCTTTCCTTAACTCAGCACCTGGAAGACAAATTAAAAAAAACACACCTGTCCTGACTTTCAGGGTGCTTAGTGCTTGTCTCATGTATACAAAGGGTACTTTGATTCACTGTTATTACACAGAATCGCAGAATGGTTAGGTTGGAAGGGAGGTCATGTGCTACAACCCCCAAGGTTTGAACTGCTGAAATAAATGGCTTGGATTGCTAAACCTCTGAGCTATGGCTTGTGAGCTTTTGGGGTGATGGGTTGCGCTTGCTGCTGAGTTGCAAATGCACCTTTGCAGAAGCACGGCCTAAGTTAGTCATTGCAACAAAGAAAGGAACAGCAAGAAGGAAGGCTAGGATTTCATCTGATTCCTAGAGGGTTTTGTAAGCAGTGATTTATAAATCATGAATAAATAGGACAAAGTAAAGATGGCAAATGTTTTCAGGCTTAAAACAGTGACTCCTGCATCTCTTTGTTGTATTCAAAATTTACCCATACATCTTGTTATCAACATTAGTTCACTAAAAAAAAAGTTTTTTTTAGAAACATGTTTTATTAAATTTCTGACCAATCAGTACTATTTTCTTTGCTGTCTTCTAGCAGCTGATTCTGGAGAAAATGCAAACTTCTTCCAGCTTAAAAAAAAATCTTAAAAAACAACTTGCAGAATTATGCATGAGAGTTGGGTTTAGCTCCTCAGGGTATTTGATTAATTGTATTGTTTCACTTGTGTAGATGCAATGTTACTCATGGCAAAAAAGTGTTTCTAGTCTTTTAAAGCATGCAACAGCATTTGTCTGACTTTTCACAACAAATATGTTATATTTGGCAAGTGCTCCATTAAGAGACTTTTTTTTTTCTGTTGTAAATTTACTGATGTTTTGTTTCATTGTTCACTGTATTCTAATATTATGAGATCAGAATTTTTAGCGCAGTGTCTAAATTCTACTCAGGATTTCACAGAGATATTAAAATGCATCAATATCTCAGCAAAGTTTTATTAATTTTATGTGTCACCAGCTGTTCCTTGGAGCTCTGAACATTTAAAAGATCCCACTGTTGAAGGGACAAAACAGAAAAATGAACTATCCACCTGAAACAGTGTGGACACTATAGCTTTAATTCCAGTTTTCAACACAGTCCATACTCCTGGGTGATAATTCTAATATTTTGATGTTTCTTGGCTGATAATTCAGTCTCCATTATACAATGGACACATTTAAAGGACATGTGAATAGTGAAAATGTTTATTCTGTAAAATAGTAAGCAATTGTATAAATTTATTAGGTTAGCAGTCTCACTGACTTTACCTGAATTTATCGTAAGTTTGCAAGTAAACACCCTTGTAAGCATGTGGAGAATAACAGAATAAGAACTGAATCATACCAAATAATCCAGAATAAGACAGAATGTGATGGTTTACTTCCTTCCTCAGGTTACTCACACTGATGCTCAGGTTACTCACACTGATGCTTTGTTTTTCCTCTAGATCTTATTTTGCTCAAAATTTGCTGTATGAGCACTTGTGACTGTCTTTAGATCGGATTTCCTGGTATACACGCAACCCTTTAGATGTATAAGAACTTATGTGATTGGCCTCTGAGGTTTCAATTTTTCTCATGAAACAAAATTCTTATTGTTGTTTGGTATTTATGATATGGTACTTATGACTTGGTATTTATGATATGGTACTTCCCAGGTGCCGAAGGGAGAATTAGGGCCCTGTTGCTCTACTTGCACTAACATTCTGTTATTTTTCACATTTCACACTAATTTTTACTCACTATCTTTTTGTTTTAAACTGGAGAGCTTCACTTGCATGCAGTCACATTTTCCATGTTATTGTCCCTAAACAACAAGATCACAAATATTGCAGTTTCATCTCTCTAAGGAAACTCGTTCTACACCTCTCTGGGAGCAATCACTTATTGCAACAATTCAAAATACATTTTTGAATTTTTGCCACCTTCCTGCCTAGCCCTCCTTGGGGCCCTCCTGCCGAGCGGCTGGCTGGTACTCACACAAAGCACAGGGGATGTCTGCACCCAGGTCTCAGACTAACAGCCCTTTTCCGTCTTTCATATAAGGATACCCATTGGCTTTTGATTTACTGTTAGGGCTGCATACTCTTTAATTCAGAGAACTTGTATAAGAATAAAGCTGGCTCATAAAGCTGTGTTACATAAAGTGGCCAGAATTTTTCTGGTAGAATGTTTTCTATTTGAATATGCCATTTTACTAAAATGACAACTTCCCCAGGAATTCAGAAAAATGTTGTTCTGGAAAATAACATTTTTTTTTTTGGTGTGTGTATTAGAATATTTTGTTTAATTATTTTAGACTTAAAATAATTTTTATTAGGAAATGTATTTTTTCATTATAAATTATAACACAACAACATTTAAAAAATAGGAAACATTGTTTTCGACAAAAGACATCCTCTGAAAATTTTATATCAGAAGAAGTTCCACATACCATGTATTATTCAGATTTTTCAAGAAACACCAACTCTGTAATGATAAAATGTGCAGCAAAATGGAAGCATCAGCTTTTTATAGCTCTACCCATCATGCAGGCTGTCCAAGCAAGCACCTCACCTGTTGTCAGTGGGTAGGAGATGGTTGTGGTAGATGAGCTAGACTGCACCAGCAGGAATTTGTCCCAGTGTACTGATTTAAATAAATTCATAAATAGATAAAAATAAATCAGTCCAGAGCCAAGATTGTAAATATATATCTATATATCCAGAAAGTTAGATTCTAAAATGCATAGATAGACATGCAGTAAATGGCCAAAATTTTTAAAATGTTGATTAACAAAAAACTGTTAATTTTAAAATTTAGGCTGATTCAGTAGAGGTCAGCGGGAATTTCTCCCATTCATTTCCATTGTCCTGTTTAACTATGGAGTAGTTCTAGTCCTTCCACAGTATGAGGAATTGCTGTCTTTAGGTCAAGTATTTCCTTTCAGTCACTCAGCTCTATATTTGCTACATGTGATCAGATCAAAAGTCCATCCAGTCCAGCAACCTGACTCTCAGAGTGACTGTCGGATGATGCTTAATGAAAAAAAATAAGAAAAAGTTCAAGCTTGCAGTGTTCTTTTCTTTAATACACCCTTCCAGCTTTTTGCTCTCCAGGGATGAAAGCACATCCTACTGCAGTGGCATCCAGACAGTGGTGCCTGATAGCTCTCGCAGGACTACTCCTCCATAATTTTCTTTAGCCCCGTTTGAACCAGGGGAAGTTTATAGTGTGGGCTCCCATGGCATCCTGTGGGAGTAAGGTTTGATTTACCAGAAACTGTATGAGGATGAGACCTCTCTGGCTGGTGGCACCAGCCACCTTCAGCCAGGTCAGTGGGGACACTGCGTGCTGGAAGTCTACTTGCCCATTGCTTCAGCACAGCACTTTCCTTTTGTGTTTGTTGACCATTAGAAAATGTCTGTAAAAAGTAATACTTTTAAAAATCAGGAAGTACTTTGTCCCCCTTTTTTATATTGTCTATTCTTTATCTGCTACTGTTTATTTATATTCTGGACCAAGTGGATGAAATGAGCAGTCCTGACATTGGGAGACTAATTTAAACACTACCCCTGCCCCCCCCAATCTTGAACTGTTTTGCTTTTGCTCTATAACAGTGTTTTTCCTCTTCTCCTAATGAAATTCAAATGAAGTCGCCTGAAAGTCATTCTAGCATGAGGGACATCTGTCACTTGTGATCTAGAAATTCTAATTTTTCGCAGAGCTGATTTCTTCACAGTCACTCAGCCTTTGACACTTAGCTCCCATTGCTTTGCAGGCTCCTGTAGCTCTCAGAATCAAATTGCATCTTCACTCTCTTCTGAGGCTAATATCCCACCCGTTTACTTGTCAAAATATGTTTAGACTTTGATGGTTTCCAAGATGAATTGGATTGGCTGTCTTGACAACTACTAGGGACCATGGCGGGTTATGAGAAACAATAGATGACATGACTTTCTTATCTCACTAGCGGCTCTGCATTGGAGAACTTTAATAACACCGTGAAAGTGGCCCAGAGTTTTTAATATTTCTTCTTGAATACAGGCCAATGAAAATGTCATTTTAAAAATGTTTTCAGTGATAGGACTGAAGAAGTATAACTATCTAAAGATAAAATTCTCCCTTCTTTCCATTAGCTGAAAACTAAAGAAGCTGGTTGGAAATTATTTCTTGGAGTCAAGAGGCTATTAAACCAATTTGACTCCATAGTGAACTCTTCTCTCTTATGATTTGCAGTATTTTTTTGTGATAAGGAAACTACTTTTACATGAAAATGACCATCTTTCTCTAATTGATAGAAAGCTTTTGAATGGGTTTCTAAATTACACAGTGTTATAACTGAAACAAAAAAAAATTCATTAATTTTTACATTATATAATCAAAATACTCAGGCACAACTTCATTTGATTTTCAGGAACGCATTTTTTCTACCTGTTTCTTCTAATGACTAAAATGAATTATTGGTGATTTACAGCGTATTTTTATCCTTTCTCTCATTTTCTCACATGAGTTCTAGAGTGACTGTGTTTTTCATGGCACCACAGTCCTCTAATCTGGGTAGGTGTGATGTTAAAAAAGGCAATTTTCCTTGGCATAGTTGAATCAAAGATGTTCAATCACTCCTTACGTTCCTCCATTCTGCCCTGCCAGTTGTAACTGGACAATGTGTGTAGTCAAGCAAAGGCTCCTTTTCCAAGTCTTTTTGCAAAGGCTGAAGTGGCCTTAAAAAGAAAGGGGAAAGCTTGATGTCACCTCAGATGGGGACAATGGGATTCCCTTCCTATTTGATCTTCAGTGTGGCTTAATAGTTTTGGACCTGTTTTGCACCATTTGGCTTGGATCCTCAAATCTTATTTTACAAATAGTTGACTCGATGGTCATTTGAGTCCATTGAGTCCATTGAGTCGGACTTGATGATCCTTGTGGGTCCCTTCCAGCTCAGATATTCTGTTATCCTAAATACTTAGTCTTCTGAGTTTGTGTTGTAGTAGACAGCACAAAGTGATTCTAAATACATTAATTTTCTCATGCTCACAGTTCATACATCTTGTCCTGGATTGAGCATGCTTTATTTCCAATGAGGCAAAGGTCTGAAGTGTGAGGACTCCCCACAGAACAGGAACTTCGTGGCTGTTTTGCCAGGCCATGGACCCAAGCAGATTAGGTATCTGGCAGCAAATTACTTTGCATGTGATTTGCACATCTTTTTGATTCCTTTTCCATTCTGGGAATGTAACTGAAAGAGACATCATACATTTTGAGGTGGTAAGATTCAGACTGAAAGGAATGCTACCACGATGTAACACCTAGGTTAGTTTGCATGTTGCCCTACTAAGTACAATTAGCAGTTGTATAAAAGAGTAAGACAATAGTGATTTGCAAAAGTCAGGACTTAAAATGTGACCTGCAGAAGCCAGGTGCTGATTTGCTAATACTTAGATGCAGTGTTGCTCTTATCTTTGAGCAGCGATGGTAACCGTAGTGGATGCAGAGTGGAAGGTAGTGTGATGTGAATTAATTTAACTGGGTCAGGTGTGCTGCCTTTCAGTATTACCAAAAATGTGCGATATTTACCCTGCTCTGTTCTCCTCAGTCTTATAAGGCCAGTGGCTGATGGTCTCAATAACAGAAGATCACCTGTTGCCAGGCAAGCACTTCCTGCCAGCAGTTCTAATCAGCATTTTAGCACACCTTTTGCAGTGATGAGATGATGTGTTGAGGAGCCAGGAGTATTCTCTCAGGAAGGGTAAGCCCTTTACACTGCTGAGGATGGAGTCATCATCCAAATGTGCAGCCCAGCCAGGCAGACCAGTGTTAGGATGCCTGTGGATTTGCTGCTGTGGGAATGTCCATGCATCACATGTGGGTTTCTAGGATGTGGTAAGACAGAAAAGACAGAAGTTATCTCAGTAACCAATGTATTAGATGTAGGAGTTGTATAAACCACAAAAGTACTGCTTAGAGGGAATACAGGGTTGTGTTGAGGTTTTTCTGCCTGTGCTAGGCTGTCATAGGCAAAAAAAGAATAAAAATAATCCAGAATTCTGTCTTGAGGTTTACTTGATTTTTTTGTAGTTTGTCTCAATCATGTGTTTGTGGATTTTTTTTAGTCTGCTTTTTATAAGCATGCATATTCATCTTCTCTTCATCCAGAAATACCTGATATGGTTTCTTCTAAAACATGTATAACAAAAAAAATCAGTGTAATTTTGGTTAAAGAAAGTGAAATCAGTTAACCTATAAAATAATATGTATCTTGTTTCTGAAATTAAATGTTGGCTTTTACATGTGAGGATTTAGAATGAGTATCTGAAAAGAAAATCAAATGTCCTTTGTCCTTTTACCACAGACCCAGGACAGGCATGTGAGATATTCCTAAGACATATTTTTCCCCCTATATTGTTTCAAAACAGAATGAACTTGTTCCTCTTTGTGAGTACAAGCAAATAATAAACATTTATTACTTTCACACCTTGGACAGAGGTAAGCATTTTAAAATTCAGTTTTAGGTGAAGAAGCTTTTAAACATTATGTTGAACACTTTGACCAATACAGTTTCTATCTCCCTTGTGAGAATAATTTATATTATACTTGACACTGTTTCAAAGAGCTGGAATTGATCTGCTTGTTCATGCTGTACAGCAGCTTTTCGGTAAATATTCTCGGCTGTGGGATCACTAGCAGAACAGGGTCTATGCAGCTCTAACAAGAATATACATGTAATTTCATTTTCACTTTTTACATCACCTTTCTTATTCTTTGAAAATTTAAGGATTGAATCCTTTTTGCCTTAGTCATAGGTCCAAAGACATTGTACTTATAATGGACTCCTGTAAGCATATGCTTTGATCTTCATAAAAAAAGGATTTTAGCAAGTAATTGCTATGTCTTTCCCACAGTATTTTCTTATGAATATGCCAGTGGTTTTAGTAGATTGTTTTTGTGACTGGAGTTGGTAGGATCTGATCATGTCTCAGTATTTCAGTCTAGTACTTCCCTCAGATGTTGAACTGGTAGCTTTAAAATGTCTGTTCTGATGAAAATATAGCTCTAGTGGATCCTCCTTAAGACAGCATAGATATTATTATCAAAGTGTTTAAAAAAGATGGCTTATGTTGACAGGTTACAGAGATAACTGCTCCTGAAAATTCATAAAATATAAGCTTAAAGTATAAAAATGTTTGGCTTTTGCTGTGTTTGAGAGAATTTGAAGAATGATCCCAAATTTGCAAGGAGTCTATTAATAAATCTGTTCCTTAAGCAGGTATTTTACTGGGCGAAGAATTCAAGTGGCGACAACTTCAGAGACCTATAATAGTGTCTGTTGAAGGGCCAATATGTCAGTCACTTTTTGAGTGTGACCATCCAGACAATTCCTTACCCACAAAGTGGGTCCATCTGTCAAATCCATGTCTCTGCAATTTAGAGACAAGGATATCATGGGGGGCATTGACAAATGCTTTGCACAAGTCCAGGTAGTCGATGTCAGTTGCTCTTCCCCTATCTACCAATGCTGTAACCCATTGCAGAAGGCCACCAGATCTGTCAGGTATGGTCTGCCCTTAGTGAAGCCATGTTGGCTGTCACCAGTCACCTCCTTGTTTTCCATGTGCCTTAGCAGAGTTTCCAGAAGGATCTGCTCCATGATCTTGCTGGGCACAGGGGTGAGGGTGACTGGCCTGTAGTTTCCCAAGTCTTCCTTTTTTCCCTTTTTAAAAATGGGAGTTATATTTCTTCTCTTCCAGTCAGTGGGAGCTTCACCAGCCTGCCACGACTTCTCAGATATGATGGACAGTGGTTTAGCGACTTCCTCTGCCAGTTTCCTCAGGACCACGGATGTATCTCTTCGGGTCCCATGGGCTTGTGCACCTTCAGGTTCCTTAGCTGTCTCAAACCTGATCTTCGCCTACATCATTCTTCAAGTCCCTGCCTTTGCTTTCTGGGGCCCAGGCCATGTGGCTGGAGCTCTTGCTGGTGAAGACTGAGACAAAAAAGTCATTGAGTACCTCAGCCTTCTCCACATCCCAGGTGACTAGGTCTCTTGTTTCCTTCCAGAGAGGGCCCACAATTTTTCTAGTCCTCCTTTCATCACCAGGGTACCTATAGAAGCCTTTCTTGTTGCCTTTGATGTCCCTGGCCAAATTTAATTCTAGCAGGGCTTTGGCTTTCCCAGCCTGATTCCTGCATGCTCATTGTCTCTGTATCCCTCCCAGGCTGTCTGTCCTTGCTTCCACTCTCTGTAGGCCTCCTTTTCTGTTTGAGTTTGCCCAGGAGCTCCTTGTTCATCCAGGCAAGCCTTCTCTATATATTTACTTATGTATAAAAGAGCTTATGCTTTTTTTTTTTTTCTTTTTTTTTTTTTTTTTCCAAAACCCTCAGTGCTTTCTGCTTTGTTGCCTAAAAGCTTCCAGCAGAGGGAATGTTTGAATGGATTACGCCTGGGGATAATTCTCGGCTGCGCTTGCTGTGGCTCTGAGTCATTTGCAGTGCAGGCTTTTGGATGACTCCCTGTTGAAAGTACTTTCTGCCTTCATGGACATTTCACCTGGCAAAAGTCAGGCAAAAGGAGTGGAGAGATCCCCTATTCCCTGAGTTTTATTATGCCAATTAAAGGAGAGCTACCAAAAAAAAAAAAGAACAGGAGAGTCTGTGCTTATTTCAGCTCCATTGAAACCTAAGGGGAAAAATACTAGTGCCTGGCAAATATTAAAGGAGATACTTGGTATTGAAAGAACTTTTTTTTTCAATGAATTCTATTTGTTTTTTCATTCTAAAGTAAAAAGGTGCTGTAAAATACTGACTATGGCAATGATGCGAGCGCTGTACAGTGTTGTTTAATTTTCACTTGGAAGAAGCATAAAGCATATCATTAAAAGGGCATCAAATTTTCTTGTTCATCTCAGTAGACTGGTGATTCAGTCTGTTTCCTCTTTGCTCATGAAGGCTTCAGATTCAGTTATTGGATAACTTCTGTTCTGTGTCTTGAACATTGAGTTTCTGGCATTTGTTCCTGGGAATATGGGGATAAAATAGCTGAGAATATTTTCTGTCAGCCAAAAATGCAGAACCATCTGAGAGGTTTCCTAGCTATGTTCAGCAGCATCAGAGGGTCCTGAAAGGCTTTCAGAGCCATTTTGGGTGATGGGGAACTCCGCAGAGAATTCTGGGGACATGGGAATAACACTGACAAATCCATAAACAGTATTTAAAAATAGCTGACTTATTTGCTCTGATTGTTTTTTCCCATGGTGTCATATAATCATATATGGGCTCACTGACGGTGGTCAACACACAGGGGTATCATATCGGACTAGCAGGACTGGCAGGATCATCCTGTCAGCCTGCCAGTTGTGCTGTCCGGAAATTCAAATTTGTTTTTAGTAGAATATTCTGTGGAACTACTGTAACAACCACAACAAAATAAACCCTACGAATCATTTAGTGCGTGTTGGTGTAGTGAGGTTTGCCTAAGAGTAAAAAGCAAAGGGAAGTGCCAGCAGATGTGGTTAGGATCTCCTGACTCCGAGCTGATAAAATAAATCAGGTTAAAATTCTGATCTAAGTATATTATACTGATACTGTTAGACCAAAATCTGGTAGCTTTGTGTGGGATAAGTAAATTTTTACTTCCTGATTTGTCTTACTGGTTTTCATAAGCCTGGTTTCAATACAATTACTTTGGGAGAAATATTATTTTGAGTAAGGAGACCAAAATACAGTCTTTAATTTGATGTTAAATTGCAGAAAATAAATTTGGTGACTGATCCTACAAATGTATTGAGCATGGAACTCTTTTGGTAACAGAAGCTGTCCATATGGCGTGTTCAGGGAATTAGATTTTTATTTCTAAATAGGAGGCTTTAACTTTGTTAATATTGTATTGTTTTTATTTTCTTTTTTTAGTTTAAAAGAGGTTATCGTAAATAATTTAAAAATTAAAAAACTTCTTTTCCTCTACGAAATTCATTTACCACTTAACAAACTATGACTTAAACAAACCTATAAGCTTTCTTTTTGCGTGTGTTAATTTGATTGACATTTTAAGATTCATTTCTATAGTCACCGTGGAAGTAGAGTTTGTAGTGTTCATTTTGGGAAATGTCCACAAAATACCAATGAATTGACAATAAGAAATGACTAACACATTGTTTTCTACCTATGACAAAGTACAGCTCTTCAAAATTATGAGGTAAATGATTGATACCCCCTCGAATGTTTATTTCTGGATGTGTTTTCAGCTTCAAATTGCTATTTGTAGGGCAGCCAAATCCTAGTCTCCTTTCACTGGCAGGATTTACAGTGAAATCATCAAATGCTGGTCTGAGTAACCACTGGGTCAGAATAAAAATTTTGTGTGGAGTCAATGAGAATTTGACCAAGAAATGACTAAGAAAATGAGACAGATCCAAGATATTTTAATCAAAGTAGTTACTTTTTGTTTGTTTGTTTGCTAATATTATCTTAATGCAAATATTCATATCTCATTTTACAAAATAATTTTTAAAGTGCTTGTTTACCTTTGAAAATATACACAGAATTAACCTGCAATCTGTCAAGGGAAGCAGACATTGAGCGAGGAGTCTGAGTTCATGAAATGACAATATCTTGCAGAACGTTTGATCTGTTGCCACAGATAAAAATGTCCTTTACAAAATCTGCAGTGACCAAAGCTCTTGATATTAAATCTTCATTCAAAGAAGGTATTGATATGGGGATAGTCTTGCTGGGTGAAACTTTAATGCCCTTTCCTCTTGTGTATTGAACTTTGTGTTGTAAGTAGTGTCCAGAAAGGGCATAAGTAACTCCAAAATACCCTGCAGGGTGTTTTCTGGAAAATGTGGATGAGCTCGACCTCTAGCCTGGTCCGGCCTGGCCAGCGGTGAACAAGGAGCCAAGTCACTGCTGCTAGTGCTACTCGATGCCCAAGCCTTGCTGGTGCCAAGGGCTATTTGTGGCTGAGCAGTGCTGCAGCTTTCCCCTGCAGTGGGACAACAAGCCTGTGCAGTGTCAGCAGGAAAGCAACCTCCCAAGGGTCCCTGGGGCATGTAAATTATCCAAAATTCTCCCACAGCATGATCTGCTGGTTTAGAGTTAATGCCATTACAAAAGTTTTGCTGCCTCCACACTGATTACAGAGAAAGGGATGTTGTAGATCTGGATGAACTCTTTTTTTTCTCATCAGACAGCTCCGTTTCAGAGCTCAGCCTTCTTTGGTATCTCAGCTGAGTGAGGACCACTGCTGCCTGCCTAAATCTTGCAGCAGCATTGTTGCTTTCTCCAATTATTACACAAATGCTTCTGTTCAGCTCTGCCAGTCCCAACCTTATTGCAGCTGAGCATTGCTGAAGGAAATCAGTCATCTTCTGTATGAGCAAATAGTTAACTCTACTTCCCTTCAAAAGGCAGAGCCGTGATGGAGAATAACTATATGTTGTATTCTTATAAATGACTGTATTAATTAGTAAATGATCTGGCTATATGTGAAACAAACAGCACATTTGTCTTGTGCCCTGATGGGACCATGCGCCCTCCTTCTCACCCCTTCTTGTGCTCTCCTCACCTGCACGACCACCTCTGCAGACCAGGATACTGACTTTTACTCTTCTTTTGCTATCTGCTCTCCAAATCTAGTCCATCACAACCCTATTTCTAGGTCCGCAGCTGGACTGTGGAGGTCAGACCACATAATCACTGACTGTGTGTTGGCTAGAGAGCTGGGCACTGACAGGAAACGTTCAGAGGCTCTGTGAAGCAATTGTTTGTAGTCTTAATCGTGAGATGCTCCTTGGCATGATTTTGGCTGCTGCCAGTTAATAATCCCCCAAACTTTCCCTGGGTGAGGGTCAAGAGTTAGCGTGGGCAGGGGACATTTCCCAGGAGGACTCTGCGTGTGACCAGTCTGTTTGGAAAGGTGAATGAGTTCAGTCGTGTGGATCCAGGAGTTCCTGCAGAAACACCTGGAAAGACTGGGACCAGCAGCCCACACTCAGCTCCTGCAGATGCAAGAGGCAACCTGCTGCTCTGCAGACAGGTTTGTGCAGGCAGGGATGTCTTTTCCATATACCTGCCTCTCTGCAGGTGTGCTGCTCTGTGCCCCTGCACTGTACCCCCTGAAGGCAGCTGACACAATCTGTTACCGTCTGTTCTAGACATCACTTTTAGCTACTGCACTGTCATTGCTTGATGCTCGCACTCAGGAGTCTCAGCTCTTCAGTCATGTTAGTGTGGTATCGGAAAATGATTGTTCTGTGGCAGCGAGTCATCTGAATTAATGAACACACCGCTGTAAATTTGTACCTCCTTGTAAAGTCTTCACAGTAGCAGATACCGAGGAGGCTTCTTTAAGCATGGGCACTTTCCTGCTTTGGGTCCTTTTCTGAAAGGTGACTGCAGTGTGACACTTTTCCTGGCTGGGCAATATTCAGACACGTGTCAGAAATAGCTACCTGCCAGATTAGAGACAGCCTCCTGCTTCCTTCTGTTAATTGCTTTCTATGGTGTATTATTACAGCAAACGTTAGTGGTTGCTGTTGAAACAGAGCTTTTGCACATGACTAGGGAAGCAGAAGGATTACATGCAGAGGAAAAGCAGATTTCATTTTTTAAGAAGCTGAAATGTTATTAACATTTTCAGGGTGTCTTCATGTGTTTGTGTATTGCAGACGCTGAACTGAAAATTGTACAGATGATCAGTATTCGATAATTTGTTGTAGAGTTAAAAAAAAAGTTAGTTTATGATCCCTGCATATATTAAAAAGCATACGAGATTTACTTTAAAAGAAGTGCTGTATGATTCATAAAAAAAAAAAAATGCCTTGGGAGTTCAAAGCTTAACACATCTTTTCCCATGTAATTCTACAAGTGTTTGTATTTGTAGGGAGTAATCCACCTAAAGGCTTCCTGGTGCTTTCCCATTCGAGTGAGAGAAAATGAACAGAAATAAGTCATTCTGCTGAGCAGTGGGTTATAAAGCACTTCCAGTAAACCTATCCTCCCTTTAGCAGAAGTAAGAATGAGAAATGAGTTTAATTTTTATGTTTATTTGCTTTAAAGAAATGTATCAATAAAGGATATTTGCCAATCTTCTACCGCGGATCTGTGAGGAGAGCCTAATAAGATAACTCTCTGCTCTTGTTCATGAAAATGATCTAGATTTAAAATAACCTCTCCCAGAGGAATGGATGGAGGAGGATTGTTTTAAACTGGGATCAGAAACAGCCTGAAAAGTTTATCTGAGTGCCCTAGTTACTGGGACCCATTTACTGTGAATAGGTTTGTTACAGAAATATTTTTTTAAAACAAAGGGATTTGGGTAGAGCTAAAACGCTGTAGGAAACAAATGAGCTCTGACACAGGCAAACAAGAGGCTCAGATAGCCAAACAGAATCTGGTACTTGACATGGCACTTGAAGAAAAAATTGATGCAAGCTATCATCAATTGTAATTGATGCAGGTGATCTTCATAGGTAGCAAAGTCCTGTCTCCACTAGTTGAGCAGGATTTGTGCAAATGACTTCAAAGGAAGCAGCATTGTTTCTAAGGCATTCAGTAAGATATTACAGACAAAAATGCATTGCTTCAAGTAGCCTGCTGCTGGAGCGAAAGAAACACTGATCTATAATGCAGAAAGTCAAACTGTAATTCAGAAAGTCTGAGTTTCTGTTACCTTGCATTTTGTTTAAGAGATAAAGGACAGTTATTTAATAGCCTTTCTTATCTGCTCTGCACGGGAGTCTGAAAAGAAAAGGTGGAGAAACATAAATACATTTTTTGCTCACACAGTGTAATGCTGTTGATGCCCTATCAATGTACTTATCTTTAAGAGTACCAGAGCGCTTGATTTTCTTTATAATTTATCATTGAAGGGTTTGCATTTTCTACTTTTAAAATGTCTGCTAAGTAAATAGGAACACATCACCAAAGTCATACAGCACACGTGATTATATCACCGTTGATATTTGGAAATTCAGATTTTTTAAACTTTTTTTCTTTTCCTGATTGAAGAATTTATAAATCATATTAATATAATATTTGAAAATTGTATTTTGGTTGATGTAAAGTATGGCATATGGCCGTGTTTACTTTTAGAAAAAAACATAATATCTGCAATCAGTGTTTATACTATACCCTTTAGGTAATCGTAACATGTGTACACCACAACACCGTGCACCTTCTGCAGATATTCTGATAATGCATGAACAAACTGTACACTGGACTCTGAGACCACAAACATTATTAAACATGCTTATATTAGGAAATGCACTGATAGAGATGGTGTGAGTTCACATTGCAGGGATGTGTAGTGTAGCTGTGTCCTGTTCAGACATTTGCTAACAATTATTTTTGAAGTGTTTCCCTGTCAGTGTTAAATGAAAAAATTCCTGTGCTATCTTGCTAAATAGAATCCTATTTATTTCCTATCTATTTAGAACATGAAAAGCCATTTGAGATGTACTTCACTGTAAGTATTCTTTAGATAAAATAGAATATTACATACCAGTAATTTAGATTTTTGTTCAGGATGGTAGACCTTGAAGGAAGCACTCTTGAAATCTAGAATTGCACTTGAAGTTTCATCATTAGCTGGCATACAAGGCCGGTTTGTATTGATATTGGTATTGATATTGGTATTCACTGGCAAATTTCCCTAATGCTTTTACAAGGTGGGTTTAATTAGAAACATAAAATGTTTTCTTCTCTGTTATTTTTTTAAAATATGAATCTCTTGACTCGTATATGCTATTTAGCATACTATTTTATTGCAGAATGAAGTTCTTGATAGAATTATGTGTATGTCACTAACTGGCTGTTTATATTAGACACTGCACCACACTAAATAGAGTGGAGCTTTTATAAGTTTATTTTCAAATCTAAATCACGATATAAACAAATATTACTTATGTGAAAAACAAAAAGCCAAAAAAACCTATCCTGAGCCTTTTTATATCAATTCTGACATCTTTTGAGCAAGGACTGGTGAGAGAAGAGCTCTAGCCCTTTGGGACAGCCCATGGTCTGTAAGGCATCAGGTGTGGGGATTTGTTGAGACTTCAACAGCACTTCAGTCCTCATGGCTGCAGGCACCTGTTAGTGCATCACAAATTAGAAAGCTGAGCCTTGTGAAGGAGATTTTTTTTTTTTTTACTTTCTTATGTCCATACTACAGGTCTGACATAAGTTGCCTTGTTGTGCTGTGTATCTTAGAAGTTTCACTGACCCCTTAGGTAAAAATTCATTGATGCAGCTTTTCTCATATGACTTACGACTGGAGTGAAGTTATAACATTTAACATTTTATGTGTTTGGTCAGTTAGGATGTGGCAGTCCAACTGTTGTTTGTATATTAAAGGACTCTTTCACAAAGAAGTTAAGCTATAGTAATAAATATGTTACTGGGATGATGTGTTTGGCCATTTCAGAAATCCAATAAGAACAAAATGTTTGCTTTGTTTTGGTATGACATTGTTGGCTAAATACAACATCACGTGATAAGCCATGCTATGTGTTGACATAAGGCCAAGCCAGCAGTCCTGATATCATTTTCACAGTCCAAACCATTTATAGTTTGTTCTCAGATCCAGTTAACAAAGACCTTGAACTGAATCAATTTGCTGGGACAATAGAAAACCCTCCCAGTAAAAATTCTTAACAATATCTATTAACACATTAAACATGGTAAGGTTTATATATATATATATATATATATAACCTGTAAGACTCAAAGGACAAACAACAATTGGAAAAAAAAAACAACAAAAACCCAAACCAACCAAACCAACCCCCCCCAAAACAACAACAAAGAAACAAACAAACAAACAACCCAGAGATGTTGTAAGACACTGATAGACCTAAGAAGCACAAGTGTAAAGCAATACCACATAAAGAAGCACTTCAGCCGAAGACAGACGTGGCAGTGGCTGAATGCGTTTTATAAAAGTGGCTGCTGTTCAGAGTCATTCTTTAGAATTTAATCTGTCAAAAGAAAAGACAGTAGAAAACTAAATAAAAATGCATAATAAAATTGTATATAAAGTTTTCAAAATTCCAAGCAGAAACAGTCTCTGTATATTGCATTTTCAGGTTTGTCTGCAAGGGCAAGCCTTTAAAAGCTGAAACACCATCTGAAATCATGATCAGCATAGCAATATCCTATTCTGTGTTCTTGCATGAATATTTGGTCTAGTGTGAGGAACTAATGATGTGGAGTGGCACAGACATATGTGCATCCTTTTTTTGTCCCCTTAACAATTTAGTTCTTAATCCGCTGTCTAGATTTATCCAGTCTAGATTTATCATTTATGTAGATAAACTATTATCTTAACCCATGCTTATCTCATCTTGCATTTTTCTCACAGTATCATTGATTTTGAAAGGGATGAAGAAAGTGAGGAAACAAATAACTTTTTTTGTTCATGGATTAAAGTAGCTCAGCTTTCAATTTGCACCGAGAATGCGAAGGGCGTGGGCTAATCCCAGCTATTTGCAGGCTTTATGGGCAGGGACCTGCTGAGACAGCCTCTAACAGTTCCTCCTCAGGGGGGTCTGTGTTGTTCTCACAGTGAGGTTGAGTCTTAGAAGCATGAAACAAAATTCTGCTTGTAGACATTACCAGGGTAAGTCTGAAGTGCTGGGACTGAAGGCACTCCTTTAATTCTTTGTTCAAGTTGAATTGATTTAATGAAATACAGAATATTTTTGAATCATAATTAATGACTGCATGGAGCATGATCCATTTCAGACAGAGTGCAAAGGAACAAATAAAATTTAGCATAAAATTATGAACTTCATATTCAACAGAGAAAAAAACATGATATGGATTTTTATTGTTTGAGGCAGCATCATCTTTCTTCTCTGTGTTTATATAACACAACAAACACCAGTCTAAAGCACCACTGTTTCTTAGGCACACTGAAGAGTTAAAAAAAAAAAAAAAACAAAAAAAAACCTTAATGGATTAAACCACATATTTACTAGAATCAAGGAAGTTATCATCCATAGATTTTGTTCAGAATTTCCATCCTCATACCAAAATTTACCAACACTAGCAGTGTAAGCTGGTTCTTGACTGCTGGTATCAGCAAGTGACATTCTGGGGTGCTAAGTGAAACCGTTTTCATGGGGAATGCCCATCAGGATGGTGGTACTCTACTGACATGCCTACTCATTTGGATTTCATTTTATTACATTTGTGACTGCATTTGAATCTGTCTTCAAAAGAGTATTTATGACTCTGTCATACCCCCATTTCAGGAGCTATATGGCCTGGCCACATTTTTTTTTTTTTTTTAAAAGGTCTCACTTTTCCTGGCTTTGAATTTTAGGATACTACATTGTTCTTTGTAATCTCAGTTGAAGTAGAAGAGTTTTCCCTTTCTTCTTTCCAGGCGATAAAACACTCAGCACCCTTTTGATGGAAATCTTTATGATTTAAATTGCATTTCTGGTTTTAGTAAGGTTACTGTGTTTCCCCTTTTAAGGGATTTTTTTTTTTTTTCATAATTAGAAGTAATAATACTTCCTTTTAAAATCTGGAGTTTTGGTTTAAATTTTCTCTGTAGCAGATAGGTGACTGATGGGACACCTTGGAGACATTAGCTGCTTTTCAGATCAGCTCTGTCTAGTAAAATGGGTATTAGTCCCACTTGTACTTAACAAAGCTGTAATTTGGAGAGAGTAAATTAGTTGCTCAGAGCTATGAGGTGAGTAAGTAACATATCTGAGACACTGTAGTATTATGTTCAGCTCATTTCTTTATCCTTTGGCTATATTCAGCTATTTTAGTACCTTTATTTAGTCTTCCTATTATACCAATCTGTAATTTACTCCTTCTCCAATGTTCCAGGTGTTTTAGTTTTCTATTTGATCCTCTATAAAAATTCTGTTTCTTCAATACTTCTGACTTTGATAAAATGTTTTTTTTTTTTTTCATTTTATGTTTACTGTTTTTCATTATAATTTCAGTAACAGTGCATATTTTTAGGAACTCAAAGGGTCCAATTTCCTGTGACTGCAGACAACTTTTTCATAAAATGATCAAGTGACATTTTAAATCAGTTAGATTTTATTCTACCAGCCGTTTTCCTATTTGCAAGACTTTTCCAATACTTTATGCCCCTGACAGTCGGAGATGTTTTTTAATTTCCTGTTTACATGTATTTGTTGTTAGCTTGCATGCATTTATTGTTGTGCAGAGAGTGTTGAAGGTACTCCTAACCCACAGTAATCTAGATCCTGATGGCTAGGGAACTCTCTTAGGAGATATGAAATATGAATGGCCATGCTGTAGGCAGAGGAAGATTTCATTAATGTAAAATATTGTCAGATGATAAATGAGACCAATGGGGATGTTTTCTTTTTTTTGTCTTATGTTTAATCGTAGCTTATTCTTTACTGTTTTTATATCACAACTCATTAAGCCTCTGGAAAGCTCAAAGCTTTGAGAATGACATACACAGAAATTGAGTATCACTGCGTGAGTTTGCCGTTCTAGATGGTTTGCTTTAAGCATGTGACTGATTGTGTTGTTTCTTTGGCTGCTACTGCAATGTTTTTTAAAAGCCACATTCCATACATAGATTTTATTTTTTTTTTACTAGGAATTAGCTTAAAAATTTTTACTCTGACATTTAAGTCAGTGATATTCAGGGTAGCTCAAAAGCAAAGAAATTTGATTTGACGTGCTCTATATACAGGCTGAAAATCTCAGTTTGGATTTGAGGTGTAACTATCTACAAAATATAAGGCTTGGAATAGACCCATTTTAAAAAACAAAGAATAATTAAAATAAGTCTTTGTGATTAAAACTAATTCCATATTTACAGTCTGAAGAACACATCTTTGATTTCGTATTGATTTTATAACAGTATGACTCTGCTCATTTCAGAGCAATTACTCTGTTTTGCATAAAATGTACATAATACAAAGATCAAGCCTTTAATGTAGGTCTTACTACTGTGTCAGAAAATATTGCTGACTGAAAGTCACATAACTTTTGTTTTGATGTTTCCAAGGAAACACAGCTTGCTTCCACTGCCAGTTGGTTTCACCATGTGTGGAAGATCTGTATTTTTCTCATTGTGTACTCCTCTGGATTGCTTGAAAATTTCCCTCTGTGATGACTGCATATTTCACTCTGCATCTGCAACGTCTTTGCATTGAATTGAACCACGCTTTCATTCTAATCTTGATTTGCCTGTGTATTGGGCACCCTGTGGTGCTGTCTTCCAGTCATAGTACATTGTAACTGATTTTACATTTCAGGGCTTTTTATTTTATTTATTTATTTTCCCCACTAAATGCTTCCATCACTCAGGCTCTTTTGCTCCTACTTGCTTCTGCAAAATGGTTCCTATGGTGATACTGCTAATTATCTTTCTGCGTGCCTTGCATTGCCCTCTGTCATCTTTGCCTTCAGAAGATAAGGTGGTATCACAACATCCCATCCACAATTCTTTCATAATAAGGCTAAACTAACTTTTTTTGGTGTATATATATTTTTTTATGGAGCATTATTTGTGCATTTCATTTTTTATGTAAGAAGGGTCTTAATTAAATGGCAGTATGCATGAATTTTCAGTTCCTGTTCAGTTTCTGTTTCTCTGCCCATATTTCTTCACCTCTGTAGAACTTGGTTTGGTTACTGCTCTCTGCCTGCAGCGCCTGACTCTTCTGGCACAAGAGGCACACTCTACAAGCCATGCTCTTAACTCTAAAATGTTTTCGAGGCTTTATTACAATTTGAGTAAATGCTTCTTGTTTGTGAATATTGTACTCATACATATTTATATTACTTTAGGGACCATAGTAAAAAGGTACAAGGATCAGTTGCATGATGCCATGCAATCAGCTGCATGAATCATGAATCAGCTTCATGAAAATATTTCCGCAAGGTAGCTAGTATTGATTTGTAGGGCATACACTATGCTAACTTGACAGTTCACCTGAATACTGCTACTGTTTGGGAAATGTCAAGTAACTTGGACAACTTGAGCTGGGAATGATACCTTAGAATCACTGAAAGGTAAAACATGGCCTCCAGTGTAGGTTATGTTATGTCAGCTTGCTTTCTTCATGGCAAATTTTTATGATAATCATTCTTATACCTGACTTGGTTCCAAATGTAATGCTTCCATGAGTTTGTAATGCATTTTAAAAGAGAGAATTCTTAATAAGAGAGAATTCTAATGCATTTAAAAGAGAGAATATTCCTCCAGCAGCATAATAGCATGACAGTTTTGTTTACCTATACATTTTCTTTTCATTCATTCTCCTCAAAGAATTCACTCATTCATTCTATTTTTCAACTTTATTTAGCCATCTTTCTTACGTGATTTCTATTTAAGATGTATTGTGGTGCTGATAGCATTGCACATGTAAATCATTATTCCTACTGATGCTTGCATAAGAACTTTGGAATAGTTTAAGTGCAGCACAGTTAACTTTTCAGTGAAAGTTCTGTCTTTTTTTGAGAGGGATTTCCTTTTTTTTTTTTGGTATTTGTTGAAACTCTTAATATAGTAGGTAACTATATATATAGTCATATATATATAGTCATATGTATAGTCATGTATATTATATATAACACTGCTTCTGGAGTTTGAGCTGGTAGTGGCTTTTGTCAATCAGTTGGAAAAAGTGGCTTTCTGTCTCACAACATAGCTGGTACTTTTGCAATCAATGTAAGGCTAATAATTTATTTCTGTATTTCAGGACTGAGAATTTACTACAAAGGGGCATAGCGTCTATCTAACATAGGGAAAATCTTGAAAAGAACAATGTTTTTGTCAAATTTCTCAAATATTGTTATGATTTAGTGTTTTCAGATGGATCATTGCTGTAATTAACTCTATTAACCCAATTTCCTTGAAAATTAGAGTTAAAAGCTTGGAATTAATGTAGGTCCTTAATGTGCCTTTGCAAATACTCTT
The DNA here is from genome assembly GCF_040182565.1 of Anser cygnoides. Lineage (NCBI taxonomy): Eukaryota > Metazoa > Chordata > Aves > Anseriformes > Anatidae > Anser > Anser cygnoides. Next base: position 195,598,764 of record NC_089873.1, read on the forward strand.
AACAGTTCTTCAGTTTTGCTATTCTTGCTAATACATCTTGCATATTTTTGCCTGTAAAGATTTTCAATAAATGACTTCAGTCTGGAATGCTTCTGCCTGTAAAGTGATAGAAATTTGAAAGCTAGAGCACTGCCTGGTTAACTACCAAATATATAAATAATATTTGCGTATGTTAAGAACAGTTGCTTGCTGCTGAGCATACCCAAGATAACTGGGGTCCCTAAATGAGTTAGAAATATGCCTTACAAATACCTGCCTTGGGAAAGAGAGATTTTATCTCCTTTGTATACTAATAAAACAGATTCCGTCTTTATTTTGCCTTTTTTTTTTTTTTTTTTTTTTTTTTTTTTTTTTGTCCAGAAGGGTAGGTAGTGATAGCACAAAGTAAGCAATCTCCCAGCAATGCCTGTAGCATCCCAGAGCTGGAATTACAGGTAAATATCTGTTCAACCCTTCACTACAGGAGCCACAGAGCATACATTTGCTAAAAGTTGCTACCAGCTGTCTGATAAACACATTCTTAAAGGGTCTTTGCTTTTGTTAATTTGGATGAGTTGACACAGAATGGCAAGACCACATGCCCAATACAGATACTTATGCTCTTATGCACAGAAGTACTAGAAATTACCAGTGTAAGATTTTTGTTTGTTTGTTTTTTCTACTTCATTAGGATTGGTTTGCTTTAACCTTGGTCACTTTTTGTGTTTTTTTTTACGGCCCCAAACCATTTTGGTCCAAATTCTCTAATGCCGTGATGGCATGAGGGAGACATCAGAAAAGGAAAATTTCAGCCTGAATTGTTCAAATATGACAAAGTTTTCATGGAAATGGGAAACGTTTGTAATATTTAGTAGTAAAAGAGGCTTGTAATATTGCTTATGATGCAGACAGAACAGCTTCTAGACACTGACTTTTAACTTTCTCAAAATGTGAAGGGTAATGCAACTGAAATGAGATGGCATTGGCTCATGACAGCAAAAAGTTCTTTACAGGTATAATTAAGCAGATTATGGCCTTTGCCATCTGCTTAGGTTACATTTATGAGAAAAAACACTTTCCCCGTGGTGCAGGGAAACAGATAATTAGGTGTTGAATAGCTCAGTTGCATGTTAACGATTATACTTGGAATTCCTCACTTTAAAATGCATGTGCATCTATATGTGCACGTGCATCTATATGTAATATATTCACTGCAGTGCCTTAATTCTCTGAAGATATTCAATGATCTCCATACCTGAACCTGTGATGGCTTTGTCAGTGCTTCTGACATTAGCTTAAAATGTCTGCCTGAGATGGGAAAGCTGGCTTAGAAGGTGACACTGAGGAGAAAAACAGATGAAAATCTCCCTGAGGCCAAAGATGATGACTCCATCCATATTGCTCTCTTCCTGTGGCATTATTTGTAGGAAAGACCCAAAAACCAGAGGCCATAAAGTCTAATGCTAAGCAGTATTATGTGGTGCCTAGTGTCAGGTGGGATGCATGTTCTCTGGGCCTCTCTGAATTGTGTGCCTGTCACGCAAGTCTCTGCAGTTGCGAGGTCTGAATTCCTGACAGTCCTTTTCAGTCCAAGGTTCCCGGGATTTCTCACCTCCCAATGAGGATAATGCCAATATTACTGTAAATCTGTCTTATGAATACCAAGAGGACACCTGGAAATATCTGACTTGTTGGAGCATCCTTAGGAAAGATTACCGGGCATTTGTATTTTCATTTTGCATTACTCTTTTTTCAGGGGAAAATACCATTATGAAAAACAGCAACAAGTATACTTCTGAATCATTTGACTCTGCTATGTAAATGGTCAATTTCATCCAGGATCTTGTCTCTCTCAATGACAGACAGCATATAACTAGAGACAGTTAAAAGGTGGAACGTACACTAACATATTCGCTGGGGATTTTTTTTTTTTGATTTTTCATCTAGTGTGAAGTGTCAAGACTATCTAGTATGAATTAACTGGGGATGTTTTCATTATCCATATAAAGGACTAAATGTTTTCTCACTTACTAAAACCTTTGCCTGGATGATTCCTTATGAGAGTTGAACGAGGTTATTATTCACTGTTAAATAAAAAGAATATCCCTCTTCTGATTTTAACTCTCTTTCTTCTAATGCTGAATATTGCCTTCCTCCTTCATTATGAGATAGGAGCATTAAACTTACAAGCTCAATACCTTTAATGCCTATATTACAGATCCCCTCCAGCTTTTCTGGCTGCTTTACTTTATAGCGGTTAACTATAAGTTTTGACACCTCGACATCATTGCGTTTTTTGTTGTTGTTGTTTGTTTGTTTTTTAAATCATTAAGGAAGAAACAAATTCCTTCCCTTACGCGACTTGTGAACTATGACAGAATAGTACCCTATCCAGCAGTTACACATCCTTATTATGTTCTTATGAAAAACTGCCAAGGGCTTTCTAAATATTACATATGCTTTCTCCTTTTGCTGCATGTTTATTTCAAAAAGGTTATGGTTTTTTTGGGGAAACATTGTCCAATTTACTTTGTTATACCTCTCAAGTTGTACAGTAGTTCTATTTTACTCACTTCATTATGAATGAACTGGTCTAGGACTGAAAAAAAGCTTCACTCACCTACAATTCTTATAGTCAAACACAAAGCTTTATAGCTGATTGAGCTGCTGCAAAAAGGAAAAAAGTAAATCAATTTCTTCTTGAAATCAGCTGAAAGTTGGTATCTTAACAGCTTACAGAACCCCTGACTGGGAACCTTCCCAGCCTGCTGACTGTTGCTATTTAATCATCCATTTTTTTCCAGTACCAACTCCTCTGACATATCTCTCTCAGTCTGTGCTTCTTTCATCAGGATGTTCTTAGCACCCTTTGTGTGAAAGAAATTACTACAAAGACATCATCTTACTTCCCTGAAAATGTCCTTACTGTCTTTGGTGAAGAGTTTCATATGCTTTATACCACATGCTGGTGTGGTAGACCTGCAAATTCATTGCTCCTTCCACAAATAGAAGTGTGAGAGAATGAAGAAACTCACCTGGGTGATTTGGAAAGCTGCCTACCATCTGGTGTGGGCATACCTGGCTGTGGGAGCTATGATGGCAAGAACCCTTAACATGTCTGAGCTCGCCTGGGTCTCCTGTAGGGCTGCAGCAGGTGGAGCTGACGTGCAGCATGTGTTCAAAAATCTAACTGCTTCAAAAATGGCACTTCGTACATTTAGGAAAATGGACTATATCATGTGATTGTCTCCAGCAGCAGGGAACTGGGCAAAATTAAGTGACAGATCCTTAATGACCTGTGAAGTAAACTAATGATAAGGACTACAAAGTGCAGACAAAATGCCACAAGCATTTTATATCCACTCCGCCTTAGTGAAATGCACTGTGAGAAGTAGACTGTCTGGTTTTAAGTCTGGGTCTTCATAAGGAAGCATAAAGGCATATGAGACATGATGAATTATAATTTCTGTTCTAGAAATCATTTTTTTGAAACTTATATAGATTACTATTACTGAAAAATAAACCTGTATGTGATGTGGAAAAAATATTCTGCCATGTCTCAACTTAATGCCTTGCCAAAGGGCTGAAATATTAAATACTGAATGCCACAGCTTTATAATGGGCTTCATTACAGTTCAGGAATTGCAGAGCTTTCTGGCTTTCAGGAGATAATACCAACTACTTTTATTATTTGCAACCACAGAACATGGTGTGATAAATTGATACTTGAAGGTAAGGACCAAAATCTATATGCTGTGTGGCAATGCAACAGCATTTTCAGAAGCTGCTAAGTTAAGAACAAAGATCAAACTGATGCATAATAGGAGTTTTACTCCTAAATATTTTTTTTTGAAAATTCTACCTGTAGTTTGTGTTGTGAAACTAATAGAAAGCAGTGATCTCAGACAGTTTTCTGAAGCAGTTATGTATTAGTGATAGGTAAGCAGTACTAGCTAATGGCAGCTGACAATGTGATTATTTGACAGCCAGAAATGATGCAGGGCCTGATTCTCAGTGCTGCAGATCACTCATGGCCATTCAAACCTGGGCAAAGTGACATTCAGTCTGTCAGGAGTGTGCTGCATTCAGTTAGCATTTGAATGAGATGATTGAGTTTTTAGTCAGGAAAGAATTAGGGTCATGACAATTACATAGCTGGTTTCCAAGCTTAGCTTTAGGTACATATGCTAGCAAGTTGGCCTAAATCTAGGCTGGCATAACTCAGGAGGTGTAAGTAGCATGCCAAAAAGGGCATGTACAGTTTGGTATACATGAAATTACCTTCCAAGATTATTCATGAATTTTACTCTAAGTGGCTTTTACTCTGGTGGCTTTCTATGATGGAGCGACTGCTTCAGTTGACAAAGGAAGACCAACCAATGTCATCTACCCGGACTTCTGTAAGGCCTTTGACACAGTCCCACATGACATCCTGGTCTCCAAATTGGAGAGAGATGGATTTGATGTGTGGGCCATTCAGTGGATAAGGAGTTGGCTTGAAGGTCACACCCAGAGAGTGGTGGTCAACGGCTCTATGTCCAAGTGGAGGCCGGTGACAAGTGATGTCCCTCAAGGGTCTGTCCTGGGACCAGTGCTGTTTAATATCTTTATCAATGACATAGATGGTGGGATCGAGTGCACCCTCAGCAAGTTTGCAGATGACACCAAGCTGAGTGGTGCAGTTAATACAACGCAAAGGGATGGCATCCAAAGGGACCTGAACAAGCTTGAGAAGTGGGCCCACGTGAACCTAACGAGGTTCAACAAGTCCAAATGCAAAGTGCTGCACCTGGGCCAGGGCAATCCCAGACATGAAGACAGACTGGGAGAAGAACTCATTGAGAGCAGCCCTGCAGAGAAGGACTTGGGGGTTCTGGTGAATGAAAGGCTCGACATGAGCCAGCAGTGCGTGCCTGCAGCCCAGGAGACCAACTGTGTCCTGGGCTGCATCAACAGAGGGTGGGCAGCAGGTGGAGAGAGGTGATTGTGCCCCTCTGCTCTGCCCTCCTGAGGCCCCACCTGGAGTGCTGCGTCCTGTTCTCGAGCCCTCAGCACAAGAAGGATGTGGGGCTGTTAGAGAGGGTCCAGAGGAGGGCCACGAAGACTATCAAGGGGCTGGAGCACCTCTCATATGAAGAAAGGCTGAAAGAGCTGGGGTTGCTCAGCCTAAAGAAGAGAAGGCTCCAGGGAGACCTCATTGCAGCCTTTCAGTCCTTAAACAGGGCTTACAAAAAAGATGGAGAGCAACTCTTTGCTCAATCAGATAATGACAGAACAAGGGGAGATGGTTTTAAACTAAAAGAGGGGAGATTTAGATTAGAGGTTATGAGGAAATTCTTTACTCAGAGGGTGGTGAGGCACTGGAACAGGTTGCCCAGAGAGGTTGTGGATGCCCCATTCCTGGAGGTGTTCAAAACCAGGTTGGATGAGGCCCTGAGCAACCTGCTCTAGTGGGTGGCATCCCTGCCAATGGGAGGGGTGTTGGAACTAGATGATCTTTACGGTCCCTTCTAACCCGAGCCATTATATGACATTCTACGATACAAGCATTGGATCAGTAACAGAACCAGTCATGAGAGATGGCTACGTACACTAGCAATCACTGCTGAGCACTAGAAACAGGCCTAGAGAGTGAAATGATTAGTGTTGTGGACTCAACACCTACATTATTTGTATTTCTGTGGGTTTTACTGTGGACAGGCTTTAGCCCAGTCCCATGGACTGGTTGCCCCTTGGAGGCTGGAGTTTAACAGCGTAACGTCTGGAGGGCAATTTGCTCTCCAAGGCTATTCTTTTAGGGTTTGTTTCTGAAGTGCAGTCCTGATTGAAATTAAAACACTATTATAGACCCGTCTCATCTGAATCTAACATTTTACTTACACAGTTAAATGATGCATTCATTTTGCTATTAATTATTGAACTATGAACCTTTCATTCTTTTCTGTGCAGGCTCCAATTTCAATGTGAAAGTTGCAGAAAGTTAGTTCAAACAAACACTGATTTTTCAAGAAAATCTGTGAAAGCTTATTCCTGAATCCTGAAACACCTTGCTGGAGTGTCTGCAAACAGGAGAAGTCTTAAATTTCAGATATACCGCTGCTCCTAGCAGTCTAGCTATATGTTTAGTATGCAGGCTTTACAATTGTCTTCTCCAGATGTGTATCTTGCCAGCTCCTATACAGATAGATGGGCAAGCAGGGCTTGATTCAGTTGTCCATGATGTGTCATCTGGTATGATTGTGGTACTCTAAAGCACACCAGAAGTCCTCACAGGGCTGGCAGGAAGTGTGGGAGACCTGTGCTCTATTGGAGCAGCAGTAGGAAGCCAAGAGTGATACCACAGAGCACGTCAAATGTTGTTAATACCAATGCATAACCCAGTGAATTAAACCTTCTCATAGGGTTCTGAATGCCTACATTTTATGCTTTGTGGCACCATGACTGTTAGATATGTAAGTCCTTGCTTATACGTCACCCTGAAACTCATACAATTAGCAATGCTGAAAACAGTAGTGTATGACTGAAATACAACTGCGTGCTACTGCAACATAAAATAACACCTTATGGTGATGAAAGTTCATGCAATCAAATGAGTGGTTAGTAGGGATTTGTCATATTCACGACTGCCAAAATGTCTTTTTTACTTATGCCTTTTTTGTGTGTATCCTCTGTTGGTAGCCATTAGCTGTTATTATTACTTTTTTTTTTTTTCTTAATAAAGGAAATTTCTTCTCCCTCAGTTTGATAACCCTTCACTAACCTATACATTCACACAGTCTTATTTACAGTAGCATAGTTCTACTGTTGGATTCTGAGTCTCGCCTACCTCTTTTTTATTTTTTATTTTTATTTTTTTTATTTTTTTATTTTTTTCTGGTTAGCAGCAGTTTACTGTTTTAAGAAATTTATTTATTCTATTAAAAATGTTTTTTAATGTAATGTTATTAGCAGTCTGTTAAAATTAGAGTACATTTGTTCCCTTGCTAGGACATTTGCTTCATCAATAAACCACTGAGATACTGAGTAATAGCTTTTTAGTGTTTGTAATAATCTAAAATAAAAGTATGAACATCATGAAGATTGAAGACTTCTGTGATGCTCTTTGGACATCCTTTAGTGATATAAGAAGTCTGTACAAAGATTTTTTGAACGTTTGATCTTTAAAATGTGTTTTCTAAAAGCAGAACATCCATTCATTTGCTTCAGTTTGGCTTTTCCTCAGTCTAGTATTGATTTTAGTGAAGTACCGCTACCCATCAGTAGATCTATTAGATTTAAGTACCTCCTTGAAGCTTGGCATATGCTTACATGTTTCTCTGAGAAGGGATGGATTGTCCTGAATACACCAAAACCATTTGACCACTGATAATATTATTTCCTCTCCAAAGATATATTCATTACAGAAAGGCGGTGTGTTGACTCTTCCGTCAACTGGACAGATCAGAACATGTTTAAATTATTTCCTACAGAAAAGATAATAGAATTTTTGTTATGACTAGCAAGTGATAGGCTCAAATCACTAGTCAATCTTTGTTATTAATGACAGAATCAAACAGAACAGCATGTTTGGAAAGTGTCAGGCTAGCATATTTCATTTTCTATGAAGAGCAAATGGAGTGAGACACTTATTTGCAACATACTTCACTTCCACAGCAAATCCAAATAATGGTGACATTTAAAAAATATATTTTTGCAATAATACCATTACAAAATCATCTAGGATTGATATGAGTAGCAGAGGCTATAATAAATCCTTATTGTTATCTATGGGAATATCGGATTTGTTTTAGAGGAGATAAACTGCAATACATTTGTTAAATGTACCATAAAAGCACTGTTAACCAAGGTTTTTATTTTTCCTTTGTAGCAGCCTGGTTTGATGAATTTTCTTGATTAGCTCAGGAGAACCTTATATTAAAATTAGGTGAGTCTTGCAAGCAAAGCTAGTAATGTGCTCAGAGTCATTACAGATTGGTTAATATGGGGAATTAGCAGATCTATCAGCTAGGAAGAGGTATCAATTGCTTATTTAATTTTATTTACCTCATACCCAAGATCATGGTAACTGGCTCATTAGTGAGCTTAGGAAGAACTTGTCATTGCCAAAAATATGTACTTTGTTTTGTTGCTCGTCCCATGCTTGCTATACGTTTCCTCTGCTGTACGTGCACATGAGAGCAGAGCCACCACGCGGAGTCACTTCCTCACACCCTGAAGTGCCCACATGGGAGTGGGCTGCCTGCTCCACCAGGGGAACGGCAAAGTGGGTTCTGCCAGCCCTGACCTGCTCTGACAGGTTGTCAGAGGGATGACCTGGGAGAAGTGCCTGGGCTCCCGGGGAGAGGAGGCAGAGAGGAGTCCAAAATGAGCCCTTAGTTGCAAGGCTGAGAAGCAATAGGAAATGCAGACTGCAAGGGCATCGTTGGAAATGTCTCACCTTTCTGGAAGCGAGGGCATAAATCAGGGCAAGAAGAGAAAAGACATACACAATTTAGGACCTAGAAACCAGAATTCCCCTGGAAAGATAGATGTGAATTTAATCCCTATGGACCGATGACAGCTAGAACCCACATCTATTCAGGCAAGCGTACAGCAAGAGTGCTGTGTAAAACACTGCATAACAACCACCCCTGCCATATATTTCAAATAGGGGTGTCTGAGAGTGAGAAATCAGTGCTGTCCATGCCAGCAGGTGTACTCGAAGGGCACCTGTCCTGTGAGGCTCTGTAGGGTTGGAGGCTGGGCTTTACTGCTTTTCTGCTTCCCAGTGTGTCTTAGGAGGTTGGCCACTACGGATCCCGGCCGGAGCACCTCTGGGATGTGTACACAGGCACCTGCAATGTGTTTAGGACCAACAGGGAGATGTACAGGGAGCTTACAGGCCCCTGACCTCCTAGCTTGCAGAGCAGGACTTGTGCTGAAGGGATGATGAAGTCCTCTTTTAGGTATCTAAATCCCTTCTTTGAAGCTGGATCTTGATTCTGTCTGGCAAATCAGAATAATAATCAAAGAATCACAGAGATAATGACTTTGTGTAGATCACTTCTCAAAAGCTGCACTCTTTGTGGAACGGAGAGAAAACGTATGCTGACAAAAACCAACTTGGTTCAGTTCTCTAAATCAGTGACAGCAGGACAACTAAGGGATGTTCTAATAAAATCAGTGCGTACTTTGTAATATAGTTCCCATCATGCAGCCCATACTATAAATGGCAGGCTACTGAATGACATTCTCCATGTTGTCATGCATTTTAACTCCCTAATTAGGCTATTCAATTTGAACTACAGAACCAGCAGTCTCTGGATTTTTAAACCCCTTGGCTAATGCAATAGATGGCTTCAGCACTGTCCTAGGAGACAAAAGACATGCTACAGGCTGTGCCAAATTAACTCCATTTCTTTAATTTAAGGGGCACACACTTGCTGCTGTATGAAACCTAGTATGAAATTGGACATGGTTGGCTAACAGTAATGATCTAATTTCTCATTTTTGCTTTATTATGGCTGCTAAGTACAAATTTACCTTCAGAGTTCAGTCAAGAGGAAAAATATCGACAATATTAGCATCTGAGGGAAAGTATACTTATTCTTTTAGCAATTCTTTTTCTTCATTAGTTGCTTTTTGAAGAGACTTAGTTTAAAGAAAATTAATTGTTCCTCTTCTATGGCTGCAGAGATTATATTTTATAATTTTTCTTTGAACATTTATAATCTTTTAATGGCTGTTTTTTTCCAGACAATGTGACAATAATTGCTAGATTAAAAAAAGAACAGTTTGATCAAGCTTGAATGCTGGTTTGATCCTATTTCCATTGAAGTCAGAGAGACTTCTTCAATAAGAAAAGAGCTAGAGTTGGAATTTGCTCTATGATTGTTTTCTCCTGCCAAATCCTCTTTCACTCATCCAAAACAAAGACGAATTCCATATTCAATCACAGTGCTGTAAATCTGGCATAACTGCATTGATCGAGTGGGTTTATATTTTTTATAGATCTGTATAAATGAGAGAAGTATTTGTCCTAGTTCGATTAATGCTTCTTGTTAGGGAGGCAATGTACTATATAATTGGCTCTATCAATAAGACTTTCCCAGTATTAACTTCTTTTTTAGTCTATGTATGGAAACAGATGGAATATATCATATTCTCTAACACACATGAAAGGTACAGTATCCCAGAAAAAATGTTTTTCTTTGGCTGGAGCTTTTCATCTTTCATCCTGAAATTAAAAAATATTAACAAAGTGCTAATGGATATTGCTATCCATTGCTCATTTTCTGTTGCTTAACTGTCCTAGGTGTTGTGACTGCTGACAGAATCGTAACTATTTGAAGGGTTGAATACTAAAATAAGAAGCATACACAAGGTGTTGTCTATTTTTTATAGCGCCCACAAGATGCTATAGATAGAAGGTCTAGAAACACAGCATTTGCATGTTAGACAAATCACAGTTGTCTAATAAAGTGGAAAATGAAAAATAAGAAGATGATAACAGATCAAAGAACAGCAAAATCAGTAAAAAATTCCATGCTCATAGTTACATTGAAGGTGGGATGTTTGCTTGAAAAAAAAGGTATAGTTTAGATAACAAATGTTCTGTTCTATAGTCAAAAAAAAAAAAAAAACAGAAAAGGAGAGGGTCTTTTCTGGACAGAGGAGAGTGTCAATATAAAACCTTGGAAAGAACCTTTATATTGTTTAACTTTGTGGAAAATCAGTTTTGAGTGGGTGCTGTGATAATCTGGGAGCTCACAGGCAATCTTATTTACTACATTCTAGAGCCAAGAACTTACTTGGCATGGATTTTTCATATGACCCTTGACGTATTTATTTTTACTGCAGTATCTCCTAACAAGAAGGGATCATGCTTAGACCATGCTTAGAAATCTAGAATATATTTCAACAATAAAAAAGGGACAAGGATAATTTTGTTCCGGTAAGTTCTGATATGCTAAATAACTAAGGGTGACACTGATTTTTCTTCTTCACTCCTCTTTCATGTTTAGGCAGATTTATCTATACTTTATATTTTATCTCTTTTGTTCTTTTTCACATATATGCACGTGTTCCAAGAATTTGTGCAACATTAATTAAGTTTGTATGTCCTTCCTGATGTTATCTGTGGGGGAAGAGCCATTACTGCTTATTATTTAGATATTATAACACTCTCAGGAAGTTTAAACTATTTATCTTTACAAAAGGAATACAAAATTTAATTCTGATTTGAGCATACCGTTTCAAACCACCTTGGTTCTCATTAGGGTTTTGATAATCTAATGTTATATTCATTACCATCTAAAATTATTGCAATCTGCTGCCTTTTGTTTTGATTCAAAGTCCATAATTGTGCCACATGATGTCAGTAATTACTGAGGCTGCTTTGGGAAGATATGCAAAGATATGGGAAGAAAAGATGATCAAGACAAGTTTAGATTTGTTACATGGCTGTACAAGTACGTCAGAAACTACATTTTATTAGTATATCTGTTTACACTTGATATTGCGTAGGTTCCAGAAAAGGAGGAATTATGCTGGAAGATTAGGAAAACAAATTAAATATATTCTTGAATCATCCAAGATAGAAAGGAAAGGACTCCTAGACACATAAGCTGAAGCTTCTATTGTGTTGAATCCTTCTTTATTACACTTTCTTTTGAAGACAATATGTGCACTTCCCCGTATGGAACCTGATCTTCTGTGGAAAACAGAATAAACCAACACTCATACCTGCTGAAAATGAAAAAAAAATATATGTTACTGACTCCAAAGCATGTTACAGATTATATAATTTAAAACACACAAAAATGTTTACTGTTCCTAAATAGAAATCCAATTTGTTAACTTTGTCTCTTCTTCTTAAATGAATAAGGCAGTCTTTCTGCACAAAGAGGAAAATAAAGAAAATAAAGTAAATTTCATTTCTACTCTTTGCTTTCATATTCCTTATCATGACCATGTCACTCTTGATATGAGATTCTGCAAAGAATATAAAGGTGAAATACAAATCCAGAATAATTTGCTAGAATAATGTAACATTACAACACAATGTGATCCATCATTAAAAATACATATATGGCATTTAGGCAGCCTGAGTCCTCTAATCAGACACAACATTGTGGGTAAAGTTGTGTATTTGTTACTTTTTGTGAGGTTAAATAAAACAGTGGATATGACAACCAAGCTATGGAGGTGTGATGGTGAGTGCTGAGCATGAAGTATTTGAAAGGCCTTAATTTTCATCCCATGAAATTTTATTTCTATTAAAAAGCTCTGGTATTGGTGGCCAGAAACAGTCATTTTTGAGAATTTTGGTCATTTGATGATTTTAGATTATTATTATTATTTTTTTTTGCATTCCAGTACTTATGAACATCTTTGTTTTAGAGGCATGTGTTCTCTTGGAGTCAAATGAGACTTGTTCTTAGAGTAACTGGAAACAGTCTCTGGCTAGAGAAGCAATAGAGAAGATCTTGTTCCTTTTAGTTGCAGATCCACTAAAAGGACTTTCTATGCTCTGCAATTGGAAGTAGAAAGAAGTAGGAGAATTCTGTAAAATGTCAGAATTCTGGAGAACATTCATACTTCTCAGAGCACTTAAAATTAAGGATTAAAGAAACTCAAGCTGAAACTTGGTAAGAAATGTTTTTCCTTTTGTCTTTTGCTTGAAGAAAGGAAAAAGCTTCACGTCTGATGGCAGTTCACAGTCAATTTGTGGAAGGGGCTATAAATCAAGTGCTGCTTTATTACACCACTGTACATTTGGAATAAGTTGGATTTCTGCAGTGGGCAGTATTTTAAATTCATACTGCTGAAAATGAGGTCATGACTTTTCCTGAAATCACTAGCTTAAGAGGAAAGATAGCGTTTAATAATATGAAGGAAAAAAAAAAAAAGAAGAGAAAAAAAAAAAGCGTTTAAATCAAATGTCAAGAGATTACAATAAATAAACTAGGATTACTAGTCTTCTTTAGTCCTGGTTTAAGCGCTGCCAGTTATTGTCAATGATATGAAAGAAAAAAAAAGGAAGAAAAGAATCAAGGCAGGCTCTGGAGAGAAGTATGAAAACTGAATAGTGTTAGAAAAGCAAGTTCCCTTTCCAGATTAAAGAGTTTTTTTGCCAAACAATACAGAGAGCAGATTGTTGCTGATTACCAGTATGTGAGAAAAGATATTTGGAAATTGGCCTCGGATCACATGGAGGAGTCAGTAACCAAAGACATGAAACTAGGTTTTCTGAAGGCATTAGGAAACCCTGAAATGCTATGAGCCAGAGTAAAAACTCTTCACTTCCACTGTTGAACAAAGACTAACAACAGTAATCTCACTGAAGAGTTCACCATCTGCTTTTATAAGAAAGGGGAAGCAATTAGTGGCTAAATCAGAACCAGATTACAGAAAATCAGAAAAAATTACTGCTTTGAAGCAAAGTTGAGGACCTCTCACTGCAAAGCTTAGCATGGGGAAAAGACCTGGGTGTTGCTGTGCCAGAGCTACCCCTGGAACTTTGTTGTTAGCATCCCATGGCTGATTATTTTGTTTTCTACCTATGTCACTTTGAATTCCTGATCTCTTCCTCCCCATCTCAAGCAGCAGCTTTTAAGACTACTTCAGGATAGCCCTCAGAAGAAAACAAGCAAAAAAAAAAAATCCAACAAACTCACAGAAACAAGCACTTTCCCTCAGCAACAAAATACATCAGCAGCCATAGGGATTTAGTCTGGAGTATCTGGTATTGATTGGTCAACAGCAGATAGAGGGCACAGGAGTAGGAGGACCACAGGCTAATCTAATACGGCAAATTTCGTACAGTAAGTGTTGTGTTATCACAGTATCAGCACAAAAGTACCTTATCAGCCTCTTTTTAAAAAGAATACATAGTATTCCAAAGATGATGTATAAAGAAGCACAGGAAAATCATTACTTTTGTGTTAGGATATTGGCCTGGCTTGTCAAAAAGCATGTAAAGCTAACACAGGTTGCCAGAGACAGGCTGTTCCTGGCACTGACTGTTTAACCAGAATAACAGCATGGTGGCAGCAGCACAAGAAAGCATGTCACGTAATGCTTCTGGTTTGACTAAGAAAGGTATAGTCTGATAGGTGTAGGTGTGGAGGTGAACAGCGGCCAAGATGGAGCGGAGGATGGGGAGGTCACTTTGGTGTTGCATCGTATAGCTGAAGAAACCAAGTCAGGTCCTGTTAGCAGTATGGCAGTAAGGTTTGCTAAAGAATATCCAGTGAAAAGGAGTGTCCAGACTTTGAGATGAATTTTTGTAAGCATGCTGTGCTCCATCAGGAAAGAAAAATTTCTGTTCTTCCTGGCCCAGATATCGCAAAACAAGATTTAATTAAAACATTTACAACCCAAATTTAATTTGAACCTGATAATATCAAACTATCAGTTAATTCAATTTTCTTAGCCTTTTTTTATTAGGAAATATGCTTTCAGGTAATACAACATTTCCACTTTTTTTTTTTTTTTCACTGTAACTACTGAATAGGAAACTATTTCTATTAATCACAGCTCAGAGTATAGTGCCTCATGTGGACAGTGTGACCTTTTAACGACCCATCTTCATCAAAAATAATCCAAACTTCAAGTTCCTTAACCAGACAGAGTTCTGCCATTTTGTATTTTTTTTCTTCAAAAGCTAATATTACAACTTTTTTTTTTCAAATTTTTGAGACAAACAAAAATTACTGCATACAGTATTTTCCTCTCAATAAGATTGAAAGCATTTGTTTCAATAAGGATAAAGCTATTTGTTTTAATTTTCATCACTTTATTTATACTCATGATGGAATTAAAGAGCTTTGAATTTGAGTCCATGTGGATACATATTTTATTTCAGCATTTGGTTTAATTAATGTATACCCATGAAATATTTTGCTTTCCTTGAATGTCCTGACAGAAAAAGATATAATGCCAGGATATTTATGACCACCTTCTGTCACTGTGAGTATTAAGGATACACCTACCAGCATTATCTCAGGGATGGACTGTATTTGAAGGCGACTGAAGAGTTAGTTAAAGTCAGCATTGTTGGATCTGTTTAGCTGTAACAGCTTTGAATATGAAAATATCACCAAATGTGACAAAAAGTGAAGTTAAAAATATATTTCTCAGATACATTGCTGATTACAATTCTCACTCCAGAAGGATTAGTTTGCAGGTTGATTACTAATGAACTTCAATGTTAGGGTTATTTCTAGAAGATTTAGTCTATTGCAAACTAAAATATTTGTAACAATCTTGTAGCTCTAAAACTTATCCTTTCTTCTGTGGTCTGGTTTTAGTACAAGATTAGGAACTTTACTTTGTCTAACAAGTATGTCTTGATAATAACAGGGTAAATGTTTAGGCACTGTGAGCCAGCTATGTTGTTGTCCTTTCTTCTTGTGTGAAGCCCAGACAATTCTCCTGACTGGTGATTTACGCATGTGAAACTGAGATTCAGTGTTGCTCTGCAACAGAATTTAGCTTTCTGGTGATCTGAAGTTAGCAATACAGCTCTGGGAATATGAAAGCTCTTCTCTGGCAAGCTTTCACAGAACAGACTTTAATTTTTCTGTTGATTTCACTTGTTAGCTGCTTGTACGAAATACAAGCATTAGGACGTTGTAAACCATGATAAGCAGAGATGGTGTATTTTATGCATGGTCATCAACATTCAAATAGTATATAATCTTGTAGCATAGGGAAGAGCCTGTGGTAGACTTTTCTCTATTAAATTTGTCTGTTTAGCAACTTATGTCACTAGGTCAGGATTTTTTACTGTGAGAGCCTAGCTATAATTGAAGTACTTTGGTGACCTGTGGTCATTTAAAATATTTCAGATGTGTTTTGTGTGAAAAATAAGGGTATTTTAGATTGATTGAGGGGCCATCAACCAAAGCAGAAGGGAGAAAAAGAGATTTTATTCTTTTGTCTTTTCACAAATCACTAATCCATCAGAATGAGTTTTGGTAAACAATACCTTATTTTTTTGCTCATTGAGCAAATGGCGTTATTTCCTTTGTGTGGGAAGAATTGGGGGAAAATGGCTTGTTACACTGTTTAGCTATCACAAATGTTATCAGAGAGTTGTTTATGCCAGACTATTTCAATTTATTATAATAAACTTGCACAATGTATTCATATTGCATTTATCGGTAGATATAACCCAGAATCTTGTTTCCTCCAGTAAAATAAATGAAATACAAAATACATGAATGTATTTTGATCATTTGAGAAAGGAGGGATTTTCCACTTATTTACAACTACCTGTCCTAGAATGTGCTGCCATCAGTAACAGCCTCCCCATTAGCTTCATCCAACTCAGATTAGGCCTTTTCATTGCTACGGATCAGGAGCACCTCTCCCAGAGAGCCAGGCATTTTTAAAGCTGTTGGAAACCTTCTTTAAACAAAAGGTAACATTCTATCTTGTGGGAGCATTTGTGTCTTAACAAAGAAATAGCCAGTAGTTGGTCTGCTTTTCTGTTCCATTTCTTCTTACCTGAAACTGGGAAATTGTCTTCATTTCCTCTCTTCTCCTCAGTGAATGTGAACTGTCTAATTTACAAGACATGTTAATACAGGAACAGTTTCTCCTTTTTAAAAAAAGTCAGATGATCTCTGAATAATCCCATTGATTTAAATCAAAAGACTGCTGCAGTGTGATTAAGAACTACTAAATTTTGCTGTCGCTTATTTTGGTGATTATTCTTTTGATGGAATACTGTGCACGAATAGATTATTTGGGAGAATTAGCTTATTTTTAAATGACTTTATAAATAAACCATATGATCATACACGAGAAGCTGAGGTCCTATCTTTTGTATTCTCAGTGCATCAACCAGTTTTATTTAATAGAATCATCACCTTCAGAATGCAATAACATTTAATATTGCTTAAAGTGATGTACATACTCTTAATGCTTTAGTAAGAGATCATGCAAAATAATAAAATGACTAAAATTTAACATTCTGAAGGACATCATGTATAACCAAATACTGTAAGTTACATTTGAAAACTAGGGAAAGATTTCTATTTTTTGTGTTTGTGTTGAGTACCATAAAATATAAATGGTCAATGCTCAGAGGAGACTATGGATTGGGATTTCCATCATAAATCTAGGAAATCTACATATTACAGTTTAGTACACCACTACAGTGTCAGTGCAAATTAATTGAAGACAAAACTGTGTATTACTAGGCCTTGTTGCTTGTTGAATCCAAGTAGATCATGACTTCTGCTCAAGGAGTTGAGTGTTTATGAACGTGTCTGTGTGTGTAAATGAAATAAGCCTACACTATGTAATTTTATGTGAGTCGGTGTCAGGCTGTGTAAAGCAAAACACAAATAAAGAATGAAAATGCAGTGCAACTAGTGAAAACACATGTGCCAGAAGTAGGTACCATAGAGAGTTACAAAACAGCCTTATGGTGAATCATCACCACAGAAGGCTGCAGACTTCCAGGTAAAAACTAAGGTAAATAAATTTCCAGTAACAGTATCCGTTTTCTTTCAGACTCTTCTCATGGGGTCTTTTTCATGAGAGATTCTGGGACAAGATCCTTTGTTTTTTCTTCCAAGAGCTGTTAAAGGAGGAGCTGCAAAGAGCCCCTGCTCCTATGACCAGGATTCAGTCAGGGTCTTTAATAACCTCAGCAAGGAGTGGGGAGAGGCCCTGGGGGAGCTCCCTGGTGACACTGCAAAGCACACGCTGCTGGGTTACAGCTAAGGATGGTGTTAGAAACCTGTTTTCTGCAACAACATCCCAGGACATAGTGCTGGTTTTAAACAGCATGATGAGCAGGAGGATCATCAGCCCTCTCCATTTGCATCAACAACATTACATCTAGCCTGGATATATCTGGAAGACTTTTGTCAGTCACCCTTCCGGAGTAGCCCATGCCATGTAACTATTTGTGACGTTGCAAACACAGCTTTCTATCTCCATCAGACAGCATGGAGGACTGTTTGTTGAGTTTGATTGTCTTTGTTGAGATGAGGTATGTAATGAGGCTGCTGAATGTGGGGCAGTAATACAATCAGCGCCCTGCTCTCAGCAGTGGCAGAATGACTTCAGCTCCTAGAGGAATTCCCTTCAGATTTTCATGCACTTAGACTTCAGAAGGATCTTCTTACAATGTTTTATATTTATATTTATATTTAATTTTATTTATTTTATTTTATTTATTTTATTATTTATATATATCTATATAAATTTATTTACAACACGATACAGTGGGACCTGTTTAAAAACTTTCTAACCAATAGTGTGGGGGACTCGGCAGTTATGAATGAGAAGGGAAGTGCTCCTGACTCTTCTGAAGGGAATAGAAATACAGTGAGTGAGTTTTTGAAAGGCACCTTGATCCTGTTCTTAAAACTGACTTTTGACATCAGGATTTTATGCTTAAAGGCTTTAATACTCAAAGAATCGTAGAAGTAAAAATGCTGATTGGAGTGCTCAAAATTAGCTCCAAATTAGGTGCAGGTCAGGTTTTGCATAAATTGCATGAAGTTGGTCCTGTCAGTTTGTACAGACAGCTTCAAAATAGCTTCACCTAGTCTTTCAGCCTGTGAATGGTAAGCTGGCCCCGATCCAGAAGCCAGGTAGCTGTATTAGCATCATGCTGTGCTTGAGCAAATATTTTCTGCTTCTCAGCAGGGCTCTTCAGCTGAGGCAGAGCGCTGTGCTGAGGCAGTCCTGTGGCCGCTGGGGCTGGGCTGGCTGTGGTCTGCCCACTCACAGCAAGTACTGACCAAATGTGCAAACCTCCCCTGAGGAATCTGTGGACAGAAATCTGCAAGCTGACTGGGAGCTTCCTAAGGCAGCAGTTCTTAACATTTATAGGCTGGTCACTTCCCTCCTTTCCTCTAACAGCTGGACCTCCCATTTGCGTCCATACACTTGCCCCATCCCTGTGCACTTGAAGGACCAAGCTACCTCCAGGCTTTGGTGGCCCCTAGGCAGCAATACTGTGCAGCTAAAACCTTGGGGACAACTTTGTGTTTCTCCCTCCTTGTCAGCCTGGGTCATAGAAACTCGCTTTGACTGCTTTCTTTATCTTGCACTAGAATAATAAGGCAACTGAGACTGTGTCTTGATTTTAAAACACCACCTTTCACATAATTAATTTAATTTCCTTTGTTACTATTTCAAGGAAAAATGAATTAATTGCATTGAACAAAATGGAAGCTAAGCAAATATTTTAACACATAGAGATGTGCATATTCACTACATCCTGGCTGTTCCTTCTCGCATTCC
Organism: Anser cygnoides; assembly: GCF_040182565.1. NCBI lineage: Eukaryota > Metazoa > Chordata > Aves > Anseriformes > Anatidae > Anser > Anser cygnoides. The sequence goes on from NC_089873.1 coordinate 195,617,997, forward strand.
ATATTCTATTTATAATTAAGTTAAAGGCATTTGCTTTTTATTTCTTGATGAGTTATAAAATAAATGCATTGTGGGATTTTGGAACTATTAATGCATTCTTCCCAAATTCAGATCTTTTACATGGCCTGAAAGAGACTCCACATGAAGATTATGTTTTACTGGTTCAGGTCAAATATAGTAACTAAAGAAAGTTGTGGATGAAAGGTCTGCTCATGGTATAATGCATTGTGTTGAACATGCTGAAAGAAATCTAATCATTTTAAGAAAAGTAGAGAAAATTTAATTTTAAAGGTCTGGTACAATTCCTACTAAAATCAGCTAGATGTGTTTACAGTGACCTCAATGAAAGCTGGAATGGCTCTTTCTAATTATATCTAACATCAGAACGATTGGACTGGGAAAAGCAGAAATTTCTTGTCATGGTGTTCTGAAAATTCATACTGCAACAAAAGATCAGAATTGATTCATCTCAATATCAGATTCCAATGATAAAGTCTTTCATCAAAGCTGCAAAAGTACTTGATATATGGAGTAATAAAGAGAAAAACAAAGTAAAAATAACATTAGATAACTCCACCTCTAATCAGTTTTCCTTGGTGTGGTGCTGACAGGAATTTGGAGCAGATCTATATATTTAAGATGAAATAGAACAGGGAAGGAGTTGGAACATACAAATCCTAAACGAGAAAAATGTCTGCAAGCTAGATATTGAATGGCCTAAAAGATCTTTTAATCACAGGATTTTAAAGATACCTAGGCTGGTGATGAAACTTCACATCTCCTAATGGTTGCTATATATACCTGTTCTGCACAGATCAAAGGGGAAAGCTACTTCTACCGCTCATTGTCTGCTGTTCTCATGAATACACGGATATTCTCATTTAAGCATTTCCCTACATTTTGATAAAAAACAATTTCCACAAAGAAAAAAATTAACCTGGAAAGGAAAGATATTTAGCAAAGGATACCACAGAATGAGCAGGAGCACTTTCTGATAGCAGGTCAGCTTAGATAGCTGGGATGGGTCATGTTCAAATGAGAAGCTTTTGCTAGGAGCTGCAGACCACTAATGGAACGATTAGGTGAAAGACTGATTTGTGCACCCGTGTGGTGGTTTTACCCTGCTGGGCAGTTGAACACCACCACAACCACTCTCTCAGTCCTGCTGCTCAAAGGTAAAGGGGGAGAAAATACAATGGAAAGAGCTTAAGGGTTGAAATAAGGACAGAGATCACTCGCCAATTGTTGTCATGGCCAAAACAGACACATCACAGGGAGATTCATGTAATTTATTGTCAAATGATAACAGACTAGAGCAGTGAGAACTAAAAGCAAACTAAAAACACCTTCCCCCCCCCCCCCCCCCTCCCCTTCCACCTCCTCTCCCCCGAGCTCCACAGGAGAACAGGGAATGGGGGCTGCGGTCAGTCCCTGACGCTTCATCTCCGCCGCTCCCTCACGGTCCCTCCCTGCCCCTGCTCCCCGTGGGGTCCCTCCCACGGGATGCCGTCCTTCCCGAACTGAGCCTGGGGGGCTGCCCACAGGCCGCAGCTCTTCCAGAACTGCTCCCACACGGCTCCGTACCACGGGGTCCATCCCCCAGGAGCAAACTGCTCCAGCACGGGTCCCCCACGGGCGGCAGCTCCCCCCAGACCCCCTGCTCCTGCGTGGGCTCCTCTCCACGGGCTGCAGCTCCGGCCCGGGGCCTGCTCCTGCGGGGGCTCTCCATGGGCCGCAGCCTCCTCCAGGCCACATCCACCTGCTCCACCGGGGGCTCCTCCACGGGCTGCAGCGTGGAGATCTGCTCCGTGTGGGACCCGTGGGCTGCAGGGGGACAGCCTGCTCCACCAGGGGCCTCTCCACGGGCCGCAGGGGAACTTGTGCTGCGTGCCTGGAGCACCTCCTGCCCTCCTGCTGCACTCACCTTGGGGGCTGCAGGGCTGCTTCTCTCTCAGCTCTCACCCCTCTCTCCCAGCTGCTGTAGCACAGCAGATTTCCCCTTCCTTCAATCTGCTCTCCCAGAGGCCCACCCAGCGTCGCTCACGGCTCGGCTCTGGCCAGCGGTGGGTCCCTTTTGGAGCCGTCTGGAGCTGGCTCTGATCTGACCTGGGGCAGCTGCTGGGCTCTGCTCACAGAGGCCACCCCCACATACCCCCTGCCACCAAAACCTTGCCACATAAACCAAATATACAAGCTGCTCTAATCTTGTGGTGATAACTGTATGAACTAATCCCAGAAGTAACAATTCTTTGGCAAATGGGAGCCTTTCTATTGCCTTCAGAGTGCACTGGCACGTTCCTCTGTAATTGTGCTTGGTTGACATTGATAGGTATCAGTAAAAATCTGTCTTTAACAAACTTACAACTAACAGTTGTCAGTTATAAAGGCCTTTGCAGGCATAAATTAATTTAAGTTTTGATCACATGAATGCATGAAGCTTTTCTGGTTTCAACCAGGTAGATAGTCTTGGTGGTGTTACTTGTATCATCCTGAGTGTAAAGTCGAGAATTTGATACTGTAAGTTCAGTGGAAAAGGAATGGTGTGATTTGGCATGTCTGCACAACATTTAGAAAGAAAAGGTCCAATTCAGAGTAGGGTCTCCAGCATACTTTTATCTCCTTAATTTTTTTCCACTGGCATGACTGTACACTGCTGTATGGCAACTGTACCAGTGAAAAAAAAAAATGAAGGCCTAGATGTATGGAACAGGATGAATTTTAAGCTGTAGGAAGGACTGAGCCCCTCCTTAAGTGTCTTTCAGTCAGCTACAACTGTTGTTGCATAGTTCAAATATTCTTAACTTTTTGTTAAATAGTGCAAAATGAATTGAAAGGTCTTTGATGCTGGATTTGAGTGATGCAAACGAAAGAATGACATGTTTGTTTCAAAACCCCTTTGAAATGCAATCAAATTATTCTTATTATTTTATATTCGACATATATCATAAAAAGATTTCTCTGTGAGCGATTTTACCTTTTGTAAAATTGTGTCAAGTGGAATGTACTGGGTATTTACCTTGCTCTGGGTGCTGGTCACTACACTATTCTGTGTGATAATTTCCAAAAAAAAAAAAAAAAAAAAAAAAAAGAAGAAGAGAGATGGGGTTTTAAAGAAATAGTTGAGAAGACAATGGTACTTAATGATGATATAATCTATTCTGAAGTGGAATTTTTTGCTTTTAATTCAGCACATCCAGAGCTGTCTGTTTAAAGGTAGATGTGCTAAGGAGCTGCTGAACACAATCAAAGCCAGAGGTGAGCCACAGCCTTGCCATTATGTGTGTAAAGTTTACCCCCATGGACACCCACCCAGGTGCTGGCCAGGCTGTGGTACAGCTCTTGGATTTGCTCCTGGGGCAGGAGCTGTGGAGTTTTCACATCCTCTCCAGGAGTCAGAAAGTGAAACCATGGTTCCTGGCCAAGCAAAATATATTAATATGTTGCTATGAGGCTTATAACTTTACAACAAGATTTACCAGATTTTCTTTTGACTAAGTACAGTTTAAGACTTACTCACAGAAGAAACCTTTGGAAGTCAGGGAATGACTATTATAAATGATAATCCATAAAGTTCTATTAATGTTCTTCAAATAGAAGTAGGAGAAGAAAAAAAAGACAAGAAAAGCGTTGTATTAGATACCATACCTATTAAATTGGCATAATTATTTCAGATAAACTAATTGCAACAAGTATGATTTTTACCTCTGTGAATTTGGCAAACTGAACGTGCATTTATGTGTGTCATCCTCACCTCACTGCCTAACCAGACTAATGGAGATGTGTTTGAACTGAAGAACCAACTTTCCAGAAAGCTTTAATGACTTTTTCAAATGCTATGTTCTTGTTTTCTCACTCTCCATCCCTTTTTAAAAATGGAAAGAAAAATGCAACAAAAATAACCCATTTTTCCCTCAGGAAAGACTTATTATACCAAGTAGTTTAACATACATTCATTGGAAACATAGTTTCCAATTTATGTTCATAATTCATTCCATTTATGTTACTTAAACACATAGAGAATATTAAATATGAGAATTTTCCCTTACAATTTTGTTGGTTTGGCCATGTTGTAACCAAACTGTGATAGGGTCATTAGTACAAAAACCTGCATTTTGCTTTGGTTGAAATGCAAAATTAATACATATGTGTGGTTTGAGGGTCTCCTGTTTGGAACATGTTTATAGCTACCACAGTTCTCAGAGTTCCTGTTGAGAAGTAGGGCTTCTGGTTTTCTGGAGTCTTCTTAAAAGGCTTTTGGCTGACTTAGAGTTACATGAAAAAATTGTGAAATAACCCGTAAGTTGGAGCCTCCTCAGAATCTACAGCTGCTCACAGCAGTTAATCCTCCTGTCTACTTTAAACTTTATGTCAAGAATATAAATCTCACTGAGAAGTTGCATGGGGCTTCTCAAGTCCATAACTTCAGGATCTGTGTGCTGGTCTAAGAGCAGAATCCTTACAGTTTCTAAAACCATGATCCATGTAAAAGCCAGGTGAGCTCCACTGGGTTGCTACGTGCCAAAAAAAATCTGATCAGAGGATTTGGAGAAGAATCTCCTGCTAAACAAATGGGCATTTCCCAGAAAATTGTTTTCATTGCTCTGCTCTTGACCAATACAAAGAGATGATGATGATGATGATGATGATGATGATGATTATTATTATTATTATTTAACACTGATGCTGTAAGTTTTTAACCCTATCCTGTTGGAATAAGGTGGATAGCAGTACATCTGCATTGCATATCCTGGCTTTTAATGAAGTAGCTGAGAGATGTGTTATTGATACCTGAAAACCTACTATGCTAATCCAAGTGTGTGTGACCTAACAGCGGTTTTAAGGGATTAAGTAACGTTTCATACTTTACAGTTAAGTAAAGTTGCATACAAAGCACAACATTCATGCTGCCATTCTATATTTATGAAGAATCTAACACACATAAAATGTTAAATTTACTCCCTTTGGTTTGGGGACTATTGCACATTATGTAACACCCCAGGGACTTCTATAAATAACCAAAAATTTTTAACAGTCACTTTGCTGCTGTGTGGAATCATGTTCTTTTGACAATGCATTGAGCTGGAAATCCAAGCTCATAAGCAAATGCTCAGGGTTCTGCTTCAAAAAGAACCTGAGAACGTCCTGGGTTGTGCTGAGCAAACTCTGCCTCATTTACGCAGTTGCATTAAGGCTCAACTGAAAATTTTTTTTTCCATTTCTGTGGAGATGATATATATTTCTCTTTGCTTTTTTCAGCAAAAGATATGTGTATTGGAAGCTGGTATTTTGTTGTGATTCATTTATTGAATTTAGATGCTTTGTGCCTACAGATAAGATCTGGTTTTCATGTGAATCTGATTTTTTTTTTTTAATTCCTATGAATCTTTCTCCACATTTAGTTCTATTGCCTATTACTTTGACTTACCCCGCTCTACAAGCAGAGCTGGAGTATTGGGGAGATTGTAATGACTTTTCCTTGTTCAGATGACTTTTGAATATTTCCAAGGAGGGAAACTCCACAACCTCCCTGGGCAATCTGTTCCACTGCTCCATCACCCACACAGTAAAGAAGTGTCTCCTGATGTTCAGAGGGAACCTCCTGTTTGCCAGTTTGTGCCCCTTGCTTCTTATTTTGTGACTGGGCACTGCTGAAAAGAGCCTGGCTCCATCCTGTTTGCACGCTTTGTTCAGGTATTTATAGACATTGATAAGATCATGCCCTACCCAAAGCTTCTCTTCTCCAGGCTGAAGCATCCCAGTTCTCTTGGCCAAACATAGAATCATAGGGTATCCTGAGATGGAAGGGACCCACAAAGAAGGGTCATAGGAGAGGTGCCACAATGTCTTCATCATCTTCATGGTCCTCTGCTGGACACTGTCTGGTAGGTCCATGTTTCTCTTGTACCGGGGAGCCCAGAACTGAACACAGTACTCCAGGTGTGGCCTCACCAGTGCTGAGTAGAGGGGAAGGATCATCTCTCTCAACCTTTTGGCAGCGCTCCTCTTAATGCAGACCGGGGTACAATTAGCCTTCTTTGCCACAAGGGTACATTGCTAGATCATGTTGAGCGTGGAGTCCACCATGAACACCAAGTCCTTCTCTGTAAAGTTTTTCCCATTGGATGTGTAGGACAGTCTGTCTTCTTTGCATTAGCTCTTACTATGTTTGCAGAATTTCATATCCCAATCCCGAGACTTTTTTTTCTTTAGGGTAAACCATCCTACTTTTTTTGTATGTCATATTTTCTAGACATTTCATCAAATTCACCAGACTTTCTCCAATTGATCCATCTCTTTCTTTCTTTCTTTATGTGTTGTACCAAACATGAACACATTCATCCATCTGGGACCTGAACACTGATGGTCAGAGGAGAATTACTTCCTATGTTTTGCAAGCTATATAATTGCTTATAGAGCCTTGTAAAATGTTTTCATTCTTAATGACAGCATGACTTGTTGGGTTACATTCTTCTCTTCTACTCTGTAGACTCTGAGCTATCTTCTTAGGAACTGTTATTCTGCATTTATTTTTGTATTTGATTATTTCTGTCTTAGTTTATTCATTGCCCTTGTTTGGAATTCTGTTCTTAGCCCATTTCTCCAATTTAAGAGATTTTTTGAATTTCGTTGTCTTCATTGTAGTTGCAGCCCTTCTTCTAGATGCGTCACCTGGAAACATGCCAACCAGAGTCATTATTTTACTTTTGAGAAGTTACTGTCTGCCTTGTCCAGTGCTCACAAAATCCCCATAGCCCCTAACTGCTTAAATACTTTGGAATATCTTGCTGTAAATGTTCACAAGACACTGTCATGTATCCAAGAGGGCATTCAAAGAAGTGAACACGGCTGGTTTAGATTTTAGGTTAGCAGCTAATTCACCTTTCTAGAAGTTACCCTATACTTTCATCCTCAATATGAAGTAATGCTTTCTTTTTTTTATGAGCTTATGTTATTTTCTTTGTACCTTGAAATGTGTGATGGTGTCCAGGCTTCTTTGTCATAAGCTGATTTTCCCCCAGTTCCCCCAGTCCTCTAATTAATAATATGCCTTTTAAACAAGAAGGTCTGTTTATTGTCATTGATTTTATTCATTGAATGACGTAAAGCATGTGAGTGCAACTGTTTACAAAAGTGTGACACAGCACTCTGAGTTTCCTAACCCACTCCTAATAAAAAAGAACCCTAAAAACAGAAAGCTTTTATGGCAATTCAGGAAGGATTATGTACTGATCAAAGTCAGAGAAGAAGCTCCACTGAAATTTGTGGGAAGATTGCAGAGGTTACAGAATACATGGGCCAGGCCTAAGAGCAAAGAAAATTAACTCTTAAACCCTCAAATCTTTCTCAAAAATACCGCCTCATGTTCCCATTAGTATTTTGCAGAAGATCCATACCTAATCCCAGTGTGGTGTGAACCAAGAGCTTGCAGAGCTGGGGGGATGTGTACCTGTTGAAGTAGCTGTTGGTATACAGCACAATAGGAGACCGTCTCATGTTGTCAAACAGCAGCTTTAGTCTGTCAGTGTTGCCTGGGTGGGTCTTTTGGGAGAGGAAGGCAGGAAGAGTCCTGGGGCATCAGGGATTTTTTTTTGTGCTCTCTTTTCTTTGCAGTGGGTTTGCAGTGAGAGTAAAAGAGCAACTTTTTATTATTATTATTATTATTATTATTATTTTATTATTAATTTCATGGAGCTACTTAGGATTTCACAGCAACATAATCCTGTAAAACATAAGATGCAATTGCTCATTTCAAAATGTTCCCAATTCCATTACACCACTGTATATCAGAAAATGACCTCTGAAAACAGTGGAATTATTCTCATTTTATTCTGTGAGAAGATAATTAAAGAGATAGGAATGCAATAAAATGTAGCAGTAATGAAATATAACAGATGACAGAAGTGTTTCAATCTTTCCCTGCTTACAAAAAAGATAGATGATGTAATCCTGATTGCCTGTAGGCTTATGGTCTGGGTTTAGAGCTGGACAGCTCTGGGGAGCTGCCCAGAAGTGCAACTTGCTGTGGCTAGCTCCAAGAAAACCCCATGTTCCGTTTTGTTCAGTTATACTTCAAGATACAGAGAAGAGGCGAGACACTCCAAAGGGAAGAAAAGGAGATTCTGCTGAATCATAGCTGCAGTTCAAAGCTCACTAGAATAGGTCTGAATCATCTCTGAAACTTCTTTGGAAGGGAGAGGACTTTGTAAAGGCTGAGCAGAAGGATGTAGTCTTTGCTGTTCTCTGTTGCTGTGTCTTGTAAGCGTGTGTTTCCCCAGGCAAGCTGGGACAACTTTTTTTTCTGCTTGTCCTCTTGAAGAGGTTAGCAGGCTAGTTTGGAAAAAAAAAAAAAAAAGGAAAAAAAAAAAGAAACAACCAACATCAAGAATCACTGAAATCAGTAATATGACACGCAAAGAATGATAGAAAGTATCAACAATTCCTGTTAAGCAAATGATAAAAATCTTCAGAGGGTAAAGTCTAAATAGCATTGAACATCTGATGCTGTCCTGTTTCAGCTGAGATGGAGTTAATTTTCTCCATGGAGGCTGGTATAGTGTTGTGTTCTGGATTTAGGAGAAAAATAATGTTGGTAACACACTGATGTTTAGCTGTTGCAGAGCAGCGCTCACACAGAGCCAAGGACTGTTCGGCTCCTGGTGCTGCCCTGCCAGCGAGGTACCTGGGGGTGCACAACGAGCTGGGAGGGGACACAGCCAGGAGGGGACACAGCCAGGAGCTGGCCAAAGGGATGTCCCATGCAATGGAACAATAAAACTGGGGGGGCTGCCTGGAGGGCAACCACTGCTCTGGGACTAGCTCGGGATCACTCAGCAGATAGTGAGCAATCACGTTATGCATTACTTGCTTTCTATATTCTTTATTATTATTATTATTGTTATTATTATCATCATCATCATTATTATCATCATTATTATCATCTATTATCATCATCATCCCTTCTTTTTCTGTCCTATTAAACTATCTTTATCTCAACCCATGAGTTTTACCTTTTTCTTTTCCAGTTCCCCATCCAACTGCGGCTGTGTGGTGCTTAGCTTTCTGCTGGGCTAAACTGCAACAGACACTTTTAGGAAACCGAGCAGCTCCTTTGCAGATGTCTCTCAACATGCTGTAGAAGCCCTCAACCCTGTTTAGGCAGGGGCTCAGCTCACTTGGGCAGAGGAACAGGCTATTATTAGTTAGGCATTTTACAGAATTGCCCTTGTCTTTCACTGCTTCTCACACAGAAGTCTCAAAACGTGTTATAGGGAGGTCGATATCATTGTTCCTGCTGTGATGAAAGCACAAATAAGCACTTAGAGTTGATAATTTGCCTGGGGTTACCCAGAGGCAGAGCACAGGATTCCGGAGTGCCTGCTTACTGCGTTAGTCACTCGGTCAGTGTTCCCAGGGAAGAATCCACTCGGGGATGGTTGGCACAATATATTCACACAGATAGAGATCACATCAAAGAGTTTAACACCTAAAATTGACAAAAGAGAAGCAGGAGCACAGAGGGGTGCATTAATTTTCTTCTAGTCTCACAGCAGGTTGTCAGGAGAAGCACGGCTCCAAGCCAGGTGGCTTGCCTGCTGACGGGCCAGGCAAGCCAGGGGCTGTGGTCACACTCTTACCTCTGGAGCTGACATCCGCTTTTCTCCTGGAGGTGGAAGAGAGAAGTGATAATATGAGGTACATTTATTTTGTACACCAGTGATGTTCTGGACATAGGAAAAAAGAAAAACTCTCTGGAAAGGGTGAAAAAGTAAGAAGAGAATATAGAAATGCTAAATTATGTATTTCACATTTAGCAATTTGCACTTCAGAGTTAAAACAATTTCACGTGTGTCCTTTGACAGCATGAGGCTGCATGCAGGAAGAAAGCATCTATTTCCCTTATGTGTTAAGAAGGGAGCCATATGTTTTAAAAATTAAAAAGAACAATTAGTCTTGGAGTAGTCGATCTGCCCAGCTAGATAGCTGATCAGCTTTCTCCCAGAGATTGCTCTCCCAGATCAGAGTTGAGGAAACAAGGTTTAGAAATGTAGATATTAGTAGGTATGTGGGAATATAAATTTGGAAAATTGACAATTTTAATTTCTTTTATTTTCTTGCATTTGCTGAGTTCCCAGGCTGACATCAGAAGTTGCATGTGCTGCGTTGCTGGCAGGATGGGGTATGCTTCAATGGATGGGACATGGGGACAGGATAGGCTTGTCCTCATATTGACAGTAGGATCTGCAATAACAGCAAATTACTTGATGTAGGAAATTCCTAATAGAAACAGGAGCTGCCCTACATCTCCCCCAAACATGGAAGGTCCCACGCAGGAGTAGCTGTCAGCACAGCAGGAGCTTCCAGACCTCTGGAAGCCTCTTGGCCTCGAGATTAACTCCCCTTGTCCTTATGGGGGACTTCAACTTGCCAGACGTTAACTGGGAGTGCCACACGGCTGACACGAGCAAGTCCAGGAGGTTCATGAAGCACCTAGATGATAACTTCTTGGTGCAGGTGCTAACGGAGCCAACTAGGAAAGGTGCCCTCCTAGACCTGTTGCTAGAAAACAGAGAGGGTCTGGTGGGAGATGTGGTGATTGGTGGCCGCCTTGGTCAAAGCGACCATGAAGTGGTTGAGTTCAAAATTTACGGTGACAGAAGGAAAAGTGCCACCAAAACCTCATCCCTAGATATGGGGAAAGCGGACTTCAGGCTGCTCAGGGAACTAGTCAGCAAGGTCCCCTGGGAAACTGCTCTTGAAGGCCTCGATGTCCACCAGTGCTGGTCATTCTTTAAACGATGCCTCCTAGAAGCACAAGATCAAGCAATTCCTAAATATCGCAAGTCAGGCAGGCGGGGCAGGAGGCCGGCGTGGCTGACCAGGAACATTCTAATGGAGATTAGGCGGAAACAGAGAGTGTTTCGCTACTGGAAGGAGGGCCAGGTGTCATGGAAAGAATACAGGGATGCTGTTCGTGTTTGTAGGCAGAAAATTCGTGTGGCCAAAGCACACCTAGAGTTGAAGCTGGCTGTGTCTGTGAGAGAAAATAAAAAGGGCTTTTTCAGATATGTGAATGGAAAAAGGAGAACTAAAGAATACATAGGGCCGCTCCTTGATAGGGAAGGTCTCCTCACAGACAATGACATAGGCAAAGCAGAGACGCTTAATGCCTTCTTTGCCTCTGTCTTCAATGCCGATGATGGGCTTCGGGACCCAGGGTGCCCTGAGCTGGAGGACCGGGACGGTGGGGATGACAAACTCCCAACTGACCCTGAACGTGTGCGGGATTTGCTACTCCACCTGGATCCCTACAAGTCCATGGGTCCGGATGGGATTCATCCCCGGGTGCTGAAAGAGCTGGCGGACGTCATCGCGGAACCTCTCTCAATTATTTTTCAACGATCCTGGGAATTTGGAGAGGTCCCGGTAGACTGGAAGCTGGCAAATGTTGTGCCGATTTACAAGAAGGGTCAGAAAGAAGACCCTAGCAATTACAGGCCTGTCAGTCTCACGTCAGTGCCTGGTAAAATCATGGAGAAGATGGTTCTCGAACTTATTGAGGCGCACCTGGGGGACAAAGCAGTCATTGGTCCCAGCCAGCATGGGTTTGTGAAGGGCAGGTCCTGCCTAACTAACCTGATTTCCTTTTATGATAAGATCACCCGTATGATGGACCAAGGGAAACCAGCTGATGTGATTTTTTTGGACTTCAGCAAGGCTTTTGACACGGTTTCCCATAGGATCCTACTGGACAAAATGTCCACCATACAGCTAAATAAAAACATCATACGATGGGTGAGCAATTGGCTAACGGGCAGGGCCCAAAGGGTTATGGTAAATGGGGCTGCGTCAGGCTGGCGGGCGGTCACCAGTGGGGTCCCTCAAGGCTCCATTTTAGGGCCGATACTTTTCAATATTTTTATAAACGATCTGGATGTAGTAATAGAAGGTATTTTGAGCAAGTTTGCTGATGACACCAAACTTGGAGGAGTTGTGGACTCGATTGAGGGTGGAAAGGCCTTGCAGAGGGATCTGGATAGGTTGGAGAGCTGGGCGATCACCAACCGCATGAAGTTCAATAAGAGCAAGTGCCGGGTCCTGCACCTGGGACGGGGAAACCCTGGCTGCACGTACAGACTGGGCGATGAGACGCTAGAGAGCAGCCTAGAAGAGAGGGATCTGGGGGTCGTGGTAGACAGCAAGTTGAATATGAGCCAGCAGTGTGCCCTGGCGGCCAGGAGGGCCAACCGTATCCTGGGGTGCATCAAGCACGGCATCGCTAGTAGGTCAAGGGAGGTGATTGTCCCGCTCTACTCTGCCCTGGTGCGGCCTCACCTCGAGTACTGTGTGCAGTTCTGGGCACCACAGTATAAAAAGGACATGAAACTGTTGGAGAGTGTACAGAGGAGGGCTACGAAGATGGTGAAAGGCCTGGAGGGGAAGACGTACGAGGAACGGCTGAGGTCACTGGGCCTGTTCAGCCTGGAGAAGAGGAGGCTGAGGGGAGACCTCATCACAGTCTACAACTTCCTCGTAAGGGGGTGTCGAGAGGCAGGAGACCTTTTCTCCATTAACACCAGTGACAGGACCCGTGGGAACGGGGTTAAGCTGAGGCAGGGGAAATTTAGGCTCGACATCAGGAGGGGGTTCTTCACAGAGAGGGTGGTTGCACACTGGAACAGGCTCCCCAGGGAAGTGGTCACTGCACCGAGCCTGTCTGAATTTAAGAAGAGATTGGACTGTGCACTTAGTCACATGGTCTGAACTTTTGGGTAGACCTGTGCGGTATCAAGAGTTGGACTTGATGATCCTTAAGGGTCCCTTCCAACTCAGGATATTCTATGATTCTATGATTCTATGACCTCTGGATGCTTAAATCACATTGCTATTACAGACACCTCTGGGTTCTCTGCCTGAGGTTTTCCTGTTTTGCTTGGGAGGATTATGGATGGAAGGAGGATTAAGTGATATGCTGAATCATGTGAAAATGTGTGCATGAAGCATGAAATTGTGACTGGAGGAGACCTTTTTGTTTCAGGAGGGATTTTGTGGAATATAAAAATACAGAATTAAGACATGGTTCCTAACGCTTATGAGAATTCTTTGCTTAGATGCAAAAGGTTTGTTTGTTGCATCTGTTTTGACTCTGAGATCCTTGATCTGAGATCTCTTGGGTTAAAGACTGGGTTTTTTTAGGTCACCTAGTGTGTATTGCCCTGCTCTTTGTGTACTCCTGGAATGAAAACATTAACAGTGAATGTGGTTCATGGCAGAGCCTATGAGAGGCTGTGTTTACAAAGATGGCTACTTTATCCTATTTAATTCTTTTCTGTTTAAGCAAAACATGTTCATCTTTGTTTGTTTGTTTGTTTTTTTTTTATACTATAATCAGGTGAAAAATAGTGCTTTAACTGACACTTTTTCTTGTGTGACCTGAGTAAGTTATTAAAAATCAGAATGTATGTAGCCCCAAACTTGAAATATATCACTACAGTTGAGTTTCAATGTGCATTTCAATCTGATATTTTTGTGCTGAACTGCCGTCCTGGTGCAAGAGTTAATGAGCCAGGATCTCATTCATTATCAGGCACTGGACATCATTCAGAAGTTGGGACACCTAGCCATTTAACAGGCAAATGTAAAATTGGTAAAACAGTGCAATGGAGCCCTTGATCTTTTCTGATACTCCTTTCCTACTGTTCCTCCTTCTGTTCTGCAAATGCAAATTATACAGATCTGTATCAGCAAGAAATCTGCAAACTCTAACAGAATGTCACCCTTCAAGTACTCTGCATATACGAGAAGGCAGATGGAAATAGGAGGACTGATGCACTTTTTCCGTGCCATTCATTATTTTATAGAATTCTTTCTCATGTCTGTTCTTATTTGACTACTCAATGGCATGGCCACATTTGAATTAGTAGCTGTTTGCTGAAAAAGAACTACTTCACTATTTAACTGGTCTGCTTTCAGATAGTTGTAGCTTCCTTTTCATTTTATGGTTTTAGAATTTGTATCTAATTAACAGAGAAGAAGCTAATTTGGAATTTGGATTTAAGACCAGGTACATTTTAGGAGCAAAACTTAGAAACAGTATTTATACCGATTCTGAGAAATACATGTAATTGTGATTGCTTTTGTATTTAATCGGGCTGGAATGGAGTCCAACATCTGATTTGGGAATATTTTTGTGTGAGTATAGGATATTTTATGACTCACCTTGGTGGGTAGACTATTGAGTCTCATTACTTGAAAAGGTGGTATAAAAGGCTATCATTCTATCTGAAGAGTAAATAGGGGGAAGATAGAATGGAGATCCACCTATAAACTGATTTTTACTTTTCTAAACTGTTCTTATTTTTATTTTTCAGGTGATGGAAATTAAAGGACAAATGATTCATGTGCCAGAATCAAATTCAATTTTGTTTCTGGGGTCCCCCTGTGTGGACAAGCTGGATGAACTGATGGGCCGAGGCCTCCACCTTTCGGACATTCCTATCCACGATGCTACTCGCGATGTCATATTGGTTGGGGAGCAAGCGAAGGCCCAGGATGGCTTGAAAAAACGAATGGATAAGCTGAAGGCAACACTAGAATGCACACACCAAGCCCTGGAAGAGGAGAAAAAGAAAACAGTAGATCTCCTTATTTCTATTTTCCCTGAAGAAGTGGCTCAGCAGTTGTGGCAGGGGCAGCAGGTTCAGGCCAGGAAATTTGATGATGTCACCATGCTCTTTTCGGACATTGTTGGCTTCACTGCCATCTGCGCACAGTGCACACCCATGCAGGTCATCAGCATGCTGAACGAACTATACACACGGTTTGACCATCAGTGTGGATTCCTGGACATCTACAAGGTAACAGCTCAAGCCCTAAGTTAGCAAAATCTAATTGAAATTGAGATAGAAAAACTTACCAGTAGCCACCTTCTTAAATTACAGACTTTGCCTTTAAAAATGGGAAAGGCAGTTATTAGTTTCACAGGAAAAAAATTAAATTTGAAGTATGTCCACTGAAGATCAAATACTTTGATGCTGAGATGTCATTGTGTTTCCCCCATGGGAATATATGCCATATTCCTGTTTTCTTACAGGGACATACACCTCCTGAGTTACAGTCTGGTTATATAGTCTGGTTTCCTTTAAGTGACACATTGGTCAGTGTACTAAGGGTGCTGAAGTCCATAGTGATTATCCTAGCCTAAAACACATCTCCTGGAAGGCACTCAAATAATTTCTGTTTCAGCGGAAACCTGAATGTTTTCAGGTTTAGACACTTATATTTTCAATAAATTAATTTTATTAATTTATTTTTATTAATTTATTATTAATTTAATAATTTTTCATAAATTAAAGATTTCCATAAAGAACAAGGCATTCACTTAAAAAGAGGGTAATAAAGGATTTAACTTTCCACTGAACACAAGGAGGAAGACAGCTGTTGTCCATTTTATTGGTTTTACCATGGAGGGCAGTTGAACACCACCACACTCTCTCATTCCCTGTCCTAAAAGGAAGGCGAGGAGAAAATATGAGGGAAAGGCCTCAAGGGCTGAGATGAGGACAGGAAGATCACTCAACAGTTACCATCACAGGCAAACACACCCAAGACAGGGAGATTAATATAATTTATTGCCTTTGACCGGCAGACTAGAGCAGTGAGAAACAAAAAACTAAAAACACCTTCACTCCTGCTCAGAAGCCAAATGCCATGCTCGAAGAGGGCTACAACGGAAGGTAGTGACCATCATTTGAAAATGTTTGTGGTGTTATAGCTGGAAAAGATTGGAAGTTTGATCTTGGTTTGTATTAATCTGTTAAAGCACTGGTTCTCAAGCCAACTCTGAGAATGTGACTTGAGAGACTTCTGACCCACAGCTGAGAGCCATATCTAGTGACCCTGTTTCACATGCTGTATCTGGTACATGGGTGTAGTTAGTGTTTTCCCAGATGATTTATTTTAGTTAACTGTTTTGAGGCATTCAGGACATTTTTTGTTAAAAACTGCAGTTGCGTAGCAATAGGAAGTAAAGTATCTCATACTCTCTGACCTGTTTGGAAGGAAGGTTGGCTGAGTCCTGTGAGAACACTATGAAAGAATATTTTTACATAACTCACAAATATTATG
Organism: Anser cygnoides; assembly: GCF_040182565.1. Classification (NCBI taxonomy): domain Eukaryota; kingdom Metazoa; phylum Chordata; class Aves; order Anseriformes; family Anatidae; genus Anser; species Anser cygnoides. The sequence continues at coordinate 195,634,122 of NC_089873.1, forward strand.
TCATTTAGACCTTGTATTACTGCCCTTCACCTAGCTTTCTTTGCGCCACTTTGGATGAAAGATGTTACTGCACAGCAATATTGTCCTGACCAGTGAAATAATATGGTGGCTGCTCAGATAGGCAAAGTAAGATTTATGCATCCCAAAAAGGTACAAGTACTCCAAAAAAAATTAGACCCCCATGTAATTCTATGAGAATAGGAATAAACAAATCCTATTTTTCTATGGAAGGGTATCTAACACCCTTTCTCCACTGTTACTGCCTTAATACATCTAGTTCTTCCTCAGATCACTTCATCCTAGGTTTTCATTCATCACCCTACTCCCCCATGTCCCTTGAGCATCCCTACAGCCCCACCACCACTGAATTTGCTCCACAGCCCCCCTCCCAGTGAGCAGGGTGGTGTGTGCTGTGGTTATTTTGGAGCTGTGTGCACCTGCCCTGCTTGCTGATCGCTGAGCCCGGGATGCCAACAAGATCGTGTTGTTGCCGGGCTCACATGACAGTCAGTTCCACCGCTGGGGACACTGTTCTGAATCTCCCACATCCATCCAGTCATGGATCTTCTCCCAACCTGTGGGAACTTGGTCTTTGAAATCTTTAGGGTTTATTTTTTCTTCATTTTTTTCCTTTTAACTAGGAGTCTAAAAAAGTTACTGTGGGGTTAGGTGAAAGTGACTCAGTTAAGCATTACAGAAAGACAGAAAACCTGGGCGTTGAACCCTCTTTCATTTCCTTAGAGAAACAGGCTTAAAATAAAATGACAATTCCTTTTGAAAATGCATTTGCATTTTTAAATAAAAATAGCTCATGTATTTATATTTTTCATTTGTTCAGATGATATTCTGGAAGCTAATTTTATTAGTATGATCAACACCACAACTATAATTTTAGAAGTTATTGTCAAGCAGTGAATTTTAGATATGTAATCACCAGTGTTTGTACCCGCAGCCTGCCTCTAAGATATAGTCCTGTAACTAGGCTACAGAAATTCATCTTGTGACCTATATTATGTATACATCAAAACACAACAATTTTCAAATTTGCTTGTGTTGAAGCAACATGGAAAGAATAATTTGCAAAGATTATTTGGAGAGTACTTCTGAATACCAAATATTCATCATTTTGTAAACAGAATATTAAGCAAAATTCATTAAATAGATTCCATGCTGTAAATTATTCACCCAGCTTTACTGTTACAGCATTTTAAATTCAGAACCTCAGTGCTTCTAATTTTGGAGTCAGACAATGAACGTAATGAACATAACACTTTTCAATTGTCTCATACTATTCATTCAGGAATATTTACAGAGAAGTATGACATGGAAAGAAGAACAAAGATGCCTGTATTTAACATAGAACATGGAGGGCAAGCGTAATGATGTGTTGGTTGAAGAATAAGAAATGTTTGTTGAGGGCTGAAGGGGGATGAGTCAGACTTTGAAATACCTTGGAAATGAAAGTAAGTAGTTATAACTAATGAGACAGGGAAAGGGTATCCAGTGGAATGATGCGCAGGTATGAATGACACAGGCAAATGATAGGCTCTGAAAATAAACTTCACAGCAGAATTTTAAATGGATACGAGGGATGACAGATTACATTCCTACAGGCTGAAGGAGAACATCACAGTAATTGAGATGCATCATGATACGAGCCTGGGTGACAGTTCTAGAAATTTGTGTTTTAGAGAGTGAAACTTTAGAAAGAATCTGCTTACATATAGCTTTGATAAAAAGATGAATAGGGACACTCTTGGGGTAATCACAAAGGAGAGAGGATGCGAGAGAACTGAGACCTGGCAGTGCCTTTGGGAACTGGTGCTGCTGACTATCTGAGCTAATCATGTTTGGCTTGGTACTGAGGAGTGGGAGAAAAGGATGCTGTCAAGCAGGGAGTGCAAATTATAGCAATGCAGTTGCAGATTTGAAGACCTGAGCTGCTTGGTAAGTCAGTGTCTGTGGACATGCAGATAGAAACATGGGCTCCAGGAGAAAAAGTACTGAGAAAGATAAGATCTCAATAAATTTTGAAAGCAATTGCTTTGGGTAAAGTATATACTGGTTGACTTGACTGTATCTTTGTTTTGACCTGTTTTTCTCTGTATCTGAATTCCTGTCATTTGTGAGCCAAGAGCTGGGAAACGATGCTTCAGCTAAGCCACCTATTTATTAAAAAAACTATTTAGATATGCCACAGCCGTGGCTAGCATTTAAAACTTATCCCTGCAGGCTGAAGTCTTCTATGTTCAAGCTTCCTGCAGCCTCTGTTTCTCTCTCTAAATAATGTCTTTGATATAGGCTCATTTTAAATACTTTTGTTGTTGAGTCTTTTTGCCTGGGTAGGCCTGCTTTCTTAACTCTTTTCTCCTCTGTTACCTTTCTGAAACAACCCCGTGTCTCTTCTTTGTCCTTTAACTGCTGTATACAGTAAAGACAGCACGTGCTGTGGCTGTTTTTTTGGTCATGCATTCATTGGCTGGTGGCTGTGTATGTTGGCTGGGTTTCTTTGTCCTTTCTCTGGACACTGCAATATTCATTGCTGAAGACGTTTCTTCAAGGTGGATTTTCTCCTAACCCTGAACTTCACTTTCTGTTAAGTGATGAGTCCCACTTTTCATAACTGAGCACAGAGTACTAAATGTTTTGGGCAATGAATTATTGTCAGCTGGCAAAATTTCTTTGCTGTACATCTTCTGCTATATAACTGATTCGGCTGCATTTTCAACCAGCAGAAATCAGTATTCATTTTTAGTTAAAACAAAACAAACAAACAAACAAAAACAGAAAAGCAATTTAAGTACTTTCCTACTTCCTTAACTATCCTCCTTGGTGTAAGATATTTGTACACAATCACATATAAGTCATTAAGTTTATTGTTGGTGCTATAATGACTAAAGAATACTGCAACGACAGGGATTCATGAGCTTCAGACCGTTCTGAAGTTTTGCAAGCTTAATGTTCCATAAGTTAAAAAACATAATTTGCAAGTTTTCACGTAAAACTTATGGCCACTACTTTTGTCTTCTTTCCATCATTTCCTTGGTTTTAACCTTGTGTGTTCAGTGCAACTACTTGACTATGTTGGGAAGGATTCAAATTCTTTTAGCTTCAGCTGAGGCATCTACTGAATGAAGATTGTATGAAATGCAATTAAAATATGTAAACTATACTGACACTCTCTTATGAGCAATAGTATATACAGAAAATATTATAATATACCTATTTAAAGATAAATTGATGCAAATTTGGGGATTACCGATGGAACAAGTGTTGCTTCTTCTTGTTAATTTAAAGTCAGGTTAGAGTGGATAATAGAATAAAATCCCCATCATGCAGAAACTCTTCTCTCTGTGGTGCCACCCAGCCGTGTAGAGCTGCCCTTTAGCAGGCTGCTCTGTTCAGGTCACACCACAGAGGGCTTCTGAACCTTCTTGCTTTTCTTGCTCTGAGCAGGCTGTAGCACTGACTTTCTCCAGCCTGTGCATGGACTTTGCTGCCACACAGAGTGTCTCACTCCATTATGGAGACAGGGCAAAGCTGGGTGCCAATATTTTTTGGGGAAATCAGAAGTGTTTTGGGGTTATATTTAAAAAACAAAACAAAACACGAAAGGCTCCTTTCTGTCTGAAATCACCCTGCACATCTGCGTTATTATCACCAGAGAGCTCCAGGATATTTCAAGACTTCCCATTACTTTAAGCCTGCATTTGTTTTGCAGCCTTGTGGTGGATTTACACTTCTTGTCTTTAGGGAGAAGTACAAATGAGGTAAACAGATATGCAGGCTCCAGAAGAGTCATTCTTTACTTTATAAACATACAGACCTGCACAAAGCGCTAAAACATCTGTGCATGTTCCCCTGCTCTAGGCAATTAATCACCCAAGAATCCTCTTAAGAGTCCAGGACTTCTGCTTCTGTGTATGATTTCTTCAGGAATACCGTGCTAGTATATATTTCCTTCTCTCTCTCTTTAGTCCATCCTTCCACTTTTCTCTTACCTGAGAAGCCCTCATTTGTTTATGTGTCCCGTTACATTTCTCTCAGACTGCCGGGGAGCCTGAGAGCTTAAGTCCAGCTTGCTGGTTGTGGGAGTGCTTCCCATGTCCACAGTTTGTGTGTGAACACTGGCTACATCCTGAAGTTTTGTTTGGGCAGCACCCAGAAGTTTATCCTCCTTTGGGGCTCCCTGCTCCATATTGAGAAGAAAGCTCAGTTACAGTGGGTAGAAAAGAACCATGGCCAGGAGTGTGCCCTTTTACAGCATGCAGGTCTTCCTCATGCTATGTTATTAACACTTAAGTCCTTTGTTTCCTTGTGTCAGGTTTTTCAGCTGTCTAAATTTTAGTTCTTCTGAAGGACTGGAGAATATTGATTTCACTTTCCATCAGCCTAAGCTATTTCTGTGTCAACAGTCCAGTATTGTCCCAGACCTAGAGGATACTTAGCACAATCCTGACAACTTAAGGCTGGCCTTTCATATACTTCAGCCCTCCGTAATGCAGAGTTTTCATTCTTTCAAATAGTATTCATAAGTTGTACTCTAATTTCTGAAATGAACGTGGAGGATACTTAGGGAAGTTAGGAGAATATAGAAATTTCAAGACAGATAAATGAAAGCTCATATAATCTTGATGAGGTTGCTGTTCAGTGGTAGTTTTAATACTAGGGGTAGCTACAGCAATCTAAGACCTTTCTTACTACTGGAAAAGTCCTATCACATTAAACTGAAATGTGTGTCTTAAGTTATACATGATTATTTTAATGGTTGCTTATTTCGTTAGACAGTTCTTTACTTTGACATTGCAACTACCTCACATAAGGCAGAATGCCAACCAGAGCGTTTTTTATTCGTTGTAAACATTCAATATGATTTTTGCAGTTTCATACTTGCCTACAAAAGAGAGAAATCATTTATGCATTATGACTTATGTGTTCCATGACTGTTGTGTGCAAACCTGATGTTGGCATAATGTAAACTGTAATTCTTCTTGCATGTCTGTATTTTAACTAGTGAAAAAAAAGAACAAAAACCCACACCCAAATTTTAGAATACTAGATGTTGTATACACAGCAAGAACCATTTGTCTATTTTCCTTTCACAAAGAAAACAGCACTCTGTGAATCAATGTGTAGATAAAAGAATTCCTCCATATGCTGGATACTGTAAGATTTATGCTTAAGACTGCTAAGTAGGTGCTATAGAAAGAAGTTTGAATAAAACTCTTCTTGTAAAATGCTCATGAACTTGCCAGCATGTGGCATCATTAAACTCACTAAAAATAAAATGCCCTCAGGCCTGGTAAGAGCAATTGATTCATAATTAGACTCTTGGGAAAGAAGCTGGGATTTGTAGTAAGATACTTTTAAAAATGAGCTTTACCAGATGAACTGAACTTCATAGACAGGCACTTGTAGTCCACTTCTCCTGACATGGGAGGGGTTTTCCAAAAAGCAGAATTCAACATCACAAAAGCATTTCAGAGTTACCTTGAAATTGAGGCATAAGTTTTCATTGCTTAGGAGTTAATTTTGAAAAGTTGAAAGGCAGAAGCTAAGAGAGCCAAACACTAAGATAGAAACTAAAGAAGATTCCTGAATGCTATTTTGAAAACTTTTGCCGCCTTTAAAAAATGGGATTTTTCTTAAAGTATCCCAAAGATTTGGGGAACTCTATAAATGATAGTGTATCCAACATGTAGAATTCATTTCTGGAAAAAAAAAAAAAAAAACATACAAACAAAAAAAACAGCCCAAAGTACTTTAAGCTAACAGATGTTTTCAAGGTTCACAATGTCATACAATTTAACTGTATTTCAAAGCTTTTCTGTGCAGTGGAAAATCATATAGAAAACTTGAAAATGCAAACAGACCTAAGCTTTTGTTTCTATTCACACATCAAGAAAACATATGCATTTTGGTTAATTTAGAAAAGGTCAGTATTCTATCTTTGTTATATATACAGATAGAAATGTAGGTCTAGAAGCTACCTCAGGATCACAGAATGGCTGAGATTGGAAGGGACCCCTGGAGGTCTGGTCGAACCCCTGCCCGAGCAGGGACACCCAGAGCAGGCTGCCCAGGACCACGTCCAGGAGGCTTTTGGAGATCCCCAAGGAGGAGACCCCACAGCCTCTCTGGGCAGCCTGTGCCAGGGCTCCGTCACCCTCCCAGCACAGAAGTGCTGCCTGGTGCTCAGAGGGAGCCTCCTGGGTGCCCGGCTGTGCCCATGGCCTCCTGTCCTGGCACTGGGCACCGCTGAGCAGAGCCTGGCTCCGGCCTCTCTGCACCCTCCCTTCAGGGATTGAGGGACACGGATGAGATCCCCCTGAGCCTCCTCTTCTCCAGGCTGAGCAGCCCCAGCTCTCCCAGCCTCTGCTCACAGCAGAGATGCTCCAGTGCCTTCATCATCTCTGGTGTCCCTGTGTTGGGCTCTCTCCAGTATGTCCAGGTCTCTCTGGTACTGGGGACCCAGAACTGGACACAATACTTCAGGTATGTCCTGTGGGATCCTCCAGGATCAAGCATACTTAGACCATTCTCAGTAGCAGCCTTTCTGAACTGCATTCCAAAGAAAGAGCACACATGCATCACCTCTCCATGAAATAACCTATCCAGTTTCTCTCCAGTCTCCAATGTCACTTTAACATTTATTCATGGGATTTGTATTTTAGATTGACTCGTTCATATCTTTCTACCATAGACAGCCCAAAATACTTCACCTCTTTCCTTCTTGCTTGACTGATTTAATAACATCCTTGACCTGCATGCCAAAATACAGGATTTATTTATTTATTTATTTATTTATTTAAGCTAATTGGGATCTTGCTGTTGCTGCTGACAGACAGTATCTCAGCACTAGCGGCCAACACACTTGTGCAATCTCTTTCCTGTTACAGAGTACTTTCTGGGGGCAGGAACATTCTGTAGTGCACTTTGAAAGGCACATGGTGCAAGAGAAGATAACAGCTCACCCAGGGTCTTCTGAGAGTTTCACAAACTAAGTCATCCAAGTCTTTGGCCATCCTGGCTCAGGAAAAAAAAAAAAAAAGAGAGAAAAAAAAAAAAAAAAGATGATAACATGGGAGCAGTTTTTTATATTAAACTGCAGGCTGGGCATGGAAGCAATTAAGTGAAGACATGAATTTTGGGGTCCTGCTGTAGTAAATGGGTAAAATGATGTTTCTAGACTTCAAGATGGAATGAATCATGCCATGGAAGTTCATTTTTCTCATCACTGACAATAGAAAGATTATGATTGAATAGAGAATGAATTGAAAGTTAAAATTAGAGGCTTGACTTTAGTGTGACCAAAGCTGGGTAGTACGAGTCCCACACTGAATGACAATATTGTAAGTTCATTACTGATTTACAGGGATGTATTTGGGAGAAGGATATGGGTAGAAGGACATATGGGGAGAAGTCAATGACATAGAATATGGATATGAAATAAATTGCTGTCTGTGGTGAGTGCTGGGACTGTTGCCTTAATATAAAACTGGAATGGTGAAGATCTCTCTTTTCTTTGGTCTTTGTCCCATACCAGTTAAAAAGGTATTCCATTTGCAACAGAACTAGAAGTCATGGACAGGAATAATGAAATCCGAATGAAAAGTGTGGAACACCACATTGCCATATACCATAGCCTTTCCCTAAGTTTCCAGATCTACAACTTAGGGCAGAAAACAGATGAAAGAAAAGCCCACTGAGAGATACTAATGACTTCAAAGGTTTCTTATAGAGTCAAACGCAATAATTTCATCTTAAGGATGAATTTTGCAGTATTCCTTTAAATGGAATACATTTCAGCTTTCATAAAAGAAATATGTCGTTTCAAGGTACTGTGTAATTTAGTCTTGCAGTTGGAATGAAATATGAGTAAAGAGGACAATGAAAAATGTGGGAAGGCAGAGTTCTGTATTGCAGTAGCTGAGAACACTTCCCAGATTCCCATTCCAGGTGCGTTCCCATCCTGAATCCTGGTCCCATGGGGTGGGAAGTAAGAAACAACCTCCTTAGATATTTGTACATTCCCTCAGGAATGCAAACTAGTTGTGCAGGAAGCAAAGATGTGCTCCAGTAAGCCCAGACTGAGGAGTATGCATGGAACTTAACTCTGATGAAGAGACAGCCAGGGAAATACCTTGACTGTGCTCATTGAGAAATTATTTCCAGGTCTTCAAAACAAATTAAAAAGCTTGAAGTTATTGATATTTTGTTTGTTTGTTTGTTTTGTTAGTGTAATCATAGGAATCACTTAAACTTCATATTCTCCAATAAGTGTTGTTTTGAGCTTAGATTTATCTTTGAGTGGATAGGAGCCTGACATATGGAGCATATGCAGGTTTTGCACTTGTTCATCTATATTTCTAGAGATCA